>NC_059286.1:16239503-16283586 GCF_017591435.1 Portunus trituberculatus
CTTTGCTCATAATCTTAACTGGAAACTTCACATCTCATCTCTTGCTAAAACAGCTTCTATGAAGTTAGGTGTTCTGAGGCGTCTCCGCCAGTTTTTCTCGCCCTCCAACTGCTTACTCTGTATAAGGGCCTTATCCGTCCCTGTATGGAGTACTCTTCGCATGTTTGGGGGTTCCAGTCACACAGCTTTGCTTGATAGGGTGGAATCGAAAGCTCTTCGTCTCATCAACTCCCTCCTCTGACTAACTGTCTTCAGTCTCTTTCTCACCGCCGAAATGTTGCATCCCTTTCTATATTTTATCGCTATTTTCATGGTAACTGTTCTACTGATCTTGCTAACTGCATGCCTCCCCTCCTCCTGCGGCCACGCTGCACAAGGCTTTCTTCTTCCTCTCATCCCTATTCTGTCCAACTCCCTAATGCAAGAGTTAACCAGTACGCTCAATCATTCATCCCTTTCACTGGTAAACTCTGGAACTCCCTCCCTGCATCTGTATTTCCAAATTCCTACAACTTGTCTTCTTTTAAGAGGGAGGTATCGAGGCATTTGCTCCCCTAATTCTGGCTGACGGTTTCGGCACTTTTTGTACTCTTTGGAGAGCCAGCGCTCAAGTGGGTTTTTTCTAACTTTTTTTTTTGCCTTTGGCTGGCCTTCTTCCCTACGTAAAAAAAAAAACTCTTCCTTGTTTCCTGTCTTCTTACCTGTCGACTCATCTTGTACTCCCTCACCAGTCGCCACGTGATCCACACACACACACACACACACACACACACACACACACACACACACACACACACACACACGCGCGCGCGCGCTTCATATCAAACATTTCGTCTGGCGACACTTAATTGTTAGTTTAGTCCTTGAAAACCTTTCTAATTAGTTCCTATGAAGTCATTGTCGGCTTCTTTATTCCCTCCCTCAGCAGTCCAATTTCGAAGCACCATTTGAAGGTAGAAATAGCGTATATCTGGACTTGGAATACTTGGATTACTTGGAATGCATGAACCTTTTCGCTGTTCAGTTCCCACTCGCTAATCGCAGTTTGAAGAATGTTATCACCGATGAGACGAACGTCAGAGCAATTAGCCAATTATACTGTTAATCTGTAGTTATTAACTATTCTTATGTACGTTTTCTGCGTAAAATGTTCGTATGTAATGTGTATGGGTGGGGGAGATTAGTAATTGTCATGTACTTTTTTTTCTTATATACGTATGTGCTTTGTGTACTGTGTGTTAGTGCGATTTCATGTTATAGCCCCGGAATTATCGCCTGATTGTTAAGAATTTGAAAGCATCGCGGGGCAGAATAGGAGAGTCAAGGAAAAAGAAGAGAAAGATTAATTTTGTACCGCCAGAGTGTGTTGCGTTGTGTGGAGCGTGTTGACGATCAAGAGAAACTAGACGAATCTGTGGTTAAATTATGCTTGTAACAGGTCGCTACTAGCAGGAGCTCCAGGACCGTGGTAAGGACAAGTGAGAGCAGTGGTGGTAGCTAAGGAACTGATTTATTAACACAAGTCAGGCACTACATAAACGTTCGGTGTACGAGCGTTACCCACCAACCGGTGTTGGCGGTGTACGAGGTGAAACAGTGAACAATCAAATAGTAGAACAATGGTTACACAGGTTTGTAAGAAGTGGGCGCCAAACTGGCAAGCACGTAGTTACAATACTCCCCCTCCTCACCCCTTCAGGGAAGATGCCCCGTGCCCCGGGAGAGTGGGCGGCCAGCCCTGGAGAACCGCACTGGAGGGAGGTCGTCATCTTGCAGATACGCCGGCTTTAGTCGATCTATGGAAACCCAATCGTCGGCGCCTTTGATCCGCAACAGGAACGCCTTCTTCTTCCTCTCGATGACCTCGTAGGGACCCGAATATGGAGGCGTGAGAGGAGGCCTGTGAGCGTCGGTGCGGAGAAAAACGTATTTCGTCGTATGTAGATCTTGAGGGATGTAGCGGTGTTCTGACGGCTTGTATGTCTGTTTGCAGGGGGCGAATCTCCCAACAATTCGTCTCAGTCGATGTATGTCATCTTCGGAGGGGGCGTCGGGGAAGAACTCGCCGGGGACCACGAGGGGCTCGCCGTAAACCATCTCTGCCGGAGAGGCTCCGAGCCCTTCCTTCGGAGTCGTCCGAATGCCGAGAAGGACCCAGGAAGCTGCGACGACCAGGTTGTGTCACTGCATCGGGACATCAAAGCAGCCTTCAAGGTTCTGTGGAACCGTTCCACCATGCCGTTCGCCTCCGGGTTATAGGCCGTGGTGTAGTGGATGGAGGTACCCAACAGCTTCCCCAGGGACATCCATACCTGTGAAGTAAAAGAGGCTCCTCGGTCAGATGTGATATGTTCGGGGATGCCGAATCTTGTGATCCATCCTGAGAGCAGAGCAGCGGCACAGGATTCTGAAGTGGCGTCGGACATAGGCACCGCTTCGGGCCATCTCGTGGAGCGATCAATAACGGTGAAGAGGTAACGACGTCCTTCTGACGGGGGCAGGGGGCCCACGACGTCGACGTGGATGTGTCCAAAACGTCTTTGCGGCTGATGGAAGGATCCGGGACCAGTTTCTGTGTGACGATGAATTTTTTATTTTTGACAGGCAGTGCAAGTCCTTACCATGTTCTTCGCATCTCTGGAGATGCAGTGCCAGACAAATTTCTGTCTCAGGAGGCGTGCTGTTGCACGTCGCGATGGATGTGACAAGCCATGGATGAGGTTGAACACATGTTGGCGGAGGGAGGCTGGTATCCACGGGCGCGGGCGGCCAGTGCTGATGTCGCAGAGGATCGTGGTACCTTCGTCGTCCACTGGAATGTCCTTCCACGTGAGAGAGGTGATGGCGGTTCTGCAAGCTCCCATCTCTGGGTCCTGTTGTTGTTCTTTCGAGAGTAGGTTGTAGTCGAGCCCCACTTGTACTGTGTTGATGAGGACTCTGGAGAGAGCATCAGCGACAGGGTTCTTCTTGCCTGGCACGTGACGAAGGGAGCAGTTGAACTCGGCGATGGCAGAAATATGACGGCGCTGGCGGGGGGACCATGCATCACCCTGTCTAGTGAAGGCGTGTACCAGAGGCATGTGGTCCGTCTGAATCGTGAAGGTTACGCCCTCGAGGAAGTGACGGAAGTGTCGAATGGCTTGATGCACGGCGAGGAGTTCTCGATCAAAAGTGGAGTAGTTCTTTTCGGCTTTTCCTAGCCCACGGCTGAAGAAGCCCAGGGGGTGGGGCTGCCCTTGGATCATTTGCTCCAGGACAGCTCCGATGGCGATGTTGCTGGCGTCTGTGGTAAGGAGGAGAGGCTTCCCCGGGCTCGGGAAAGAGAAGATGGCTGTATCGGCGAGAGCTTCCTTGGCCCTCCGAAATGCCTCTGCTTGAGGGAGGCCCCATATCAACTCCTTGGGTTTTCCTGCGAGTGCACTGTACAACGGGGCCATGATAAACGCGATGCCTGGCAGGAAACGGTAGTAGTAATTAAGCAATCCCACGAATTCTTGGAGGGCCTTGACTGTGGATGGTGTGGGGAATTCCTTGATTACTCCTACCTTCTCTGGGAGAGGTGAAACACCTGCAGGAGTGAGGTGGTGGCCCAGGAAATCCACCTCTGTGACACCGAACACGCACTTATCGTACCTCACGACCAGGCCATTCCGCTGTAGGCGGTCTAACACTGTAGAGATGTGTTGTAAGTGTTCTTGTCTGGAGGAGGAGTAGATAAGGATGTCGTCAACATAACACACACAGAAGGGCAACTCGCCTAAGATGCCGTCCATTGTCCGCTGGAATGTAGCCCCGGAGTTCCTGAGGCCAAAACAACTGTAGTTGAAGGTGAAGGTACCGAATGGCGTGGTGACGGCAGTTTTTGGTATGTCCTCTGGGTGCATGGGCACCTGGTAGTACCCCTTCAGAAGATCGAGTTTGGAGAAAATTTTTGCGCCATGGAGAAAGGAGGTGACATCAGCGATGTTGGGCAGTGGGTAGTGGTCGGACTCTGTCTGCATGTTGTGGCGTCTGTAGTCTCCACAGGGACGAAGGGAGCCATCCTTTTTTACCACTATGTGCAGAGGTGATGCCCAGGGACTTGATGCTTTTTGACAAATGCCGAGGCGTTCCAACTCCGCGAACGTCCGCTTGGCCGCTGCTAGTTTGTCGGGTGGCAACCGACGAAACTTGGAGAATACTGGAGGGCCCGACGTCTTTATGTGGTGGTAAATCCCGTGCTTGGCCGGAACCTGTGGTCGCTGCCGAAGCTCAGGCTTGAATACGTCGGGGTAAGCACCGCGAAGATGTGCAAAGTCGTCTGTGGCATCGACAACTTGAATAGCGAGGTGCTCCGGGGCGGCTGCGATGGGGTGGCGGCCAGGGAGGCTGTGTCGACCAACCTACAGGTGGACACGTCGACGAGGTGCCGGTAGTGTGCCAGGAAATCTGCTCCGAGCAAAGGGATGGTCACGTCGGCCACCAGGAAGCTCCATCCATACGTACGGTCACCTATGCGTATATCCAGGTGCTGGCGGCCGTATGTGGGTATTGGTGTGCCGTTTGCCGCGGTGAGTCTGATGTCGGGCGGCGGCAGATCGGGCTTCCTCCACTGAGAGGCCGGCAAGAGGGAGCGGCCGGCACCGGTGTCCACCAGGAAGCGGATGCCTGTTGTGGGGTCGTGGAGGAGGAAGGCTGTCGAACCGCTGGCAGCCACCGCTACAGGCGGCGGCTGCCTTACACGTTTTTTGGCCAAGTGCAACCTGGTTTGCAAGTTCTAGCCTGAGGGCCGAACTTGGCGTGAAAATAGCACAAGCCATCTGCAAAGTCTGTGCGGTTTCGCTGCTGACGTGGCGGTGGTTTGGTTTGCTGTAGTGCTTGCGGCTGTCGGGTGCGTGTAGGAATGTGCCTGACTGCCACGATGTCATCCTCGTCTGACGAAGCTGCTAGTGATGATGCAAGCGGCACGGCGTTGACGCTGCGTCCCACTGCAGCCTGTGCGTCATTTAGATTGTCTGCCATCTCCCGCAGGTCTTCTTCCCTCATTTCTTCTGCGTTGGGGATGACTGCACGAATGGGTTCTGGAAGACGTAGAAGCCAAAGTGCGCGAAGCAAGTCTAGCTGTCTCCCTGTTCCATCGGCCGCTGGAGGAAGTCTAGCTAGCGCCCTCATCTCCAGTAGGGCGTCTGATGGTTTCTGGTCTCCAAGGGGCTGCTTAGCGAGCTGCAGGAGTTGCTTCACTCGTGATGCTGCTGATGGGGTGAAGCATTGCAACAGGAAGGTCTTGAGGTCGGTGTACTCTATTGCCGAGTCGCCCTTGGATATTAGCCACTCCGAGATACGGGGAAAGAGTTCGTCAGGTAGGGCTGCGAGGACGTGGTCGGCCTGGGTAGTAGGGCTGGTTATCCTCTTCAGGCAGAACTGGACCTCCGCCCTCCGGAACCAGGTAGGGGCGTCTACCACTGAAAACGTCGGGAGCTTGACCTGCGCTGCTGCTGCGGCAGGGCTGGTGGGCGGCGTGTTGCTGTCGGCCATGTCGAGTGTCGGAGAGACGTGGCGTCACTCCGGGGTCACCAATGTAACAGGTCGCTACTAGCAGGAGCTCCAGGACCGTGGTAAGGACAAGTGAGAGCAGTGGTGGTAGCTAAGGAACTGATTTATTAACACAAGTCAGGCACTACATAAACGTTCGGTGTACGAGCGTTACCCACCAACCGGTGTTGGCGGTGTACGAGGTGAAACAGTGAACAATCAAATAGTAGAACAATGGTTACACAGGTTTGTAAGAAGTGGGCGCCAAACTGGCAAGCACGTAATTACATGCTCTCTCTCTCTCTCTCTCTCTCTCTCTCTCTCTCTCTCTCTCTCTCTCTCTCTCTCTCTCTCTCTCTCTCTCTCTCTCTCTCTCTCTCTCTCTCTCTCTCTCTCATGAAGTCAAGGAGATTATTTGCACAAAATCAGCGATGTATTTATTTCTCTCTTTTTTTTTTTTATGAGGAAGGGAAAGAGAACGAGAAGGAAAACCACAACAGACGTCTCAGACGTTTTGGCCTTTTCGAGATTAGGTTCAGTTACGCGGAGTGATGGAGGGATAGTAATTAGATGACGGGGAAGAGGAAAGCAAGTGACTGGAGAAGGAGGGGGAGGAGGAGGCAAGTGAGTGAAAAGTAAACCATTCTCCCTCCATAAATCTTCCAGGTAAGTTTTGTGACTTCTGGTTCTGCCTCCCTATGCCATTAAGTATTCACGAACGATTACTACAGCTAGAGGAGAATGTGGTGGTGGTGGTAGTTGAGAGAGAGAGAGAGAGAGAGAGAGAGAGAGAGAGAGAGAGAGAGAGAGAGAGAGAGAGAGATCAAAGAGTTTAGTTTAAGGGAAGTGATGAGGAATAATTGTAAAGGAGGAGAAGGCGAAGAAAGAAGAGGACAGGGCATGAGAGATTATGGAATGATAAGGACAATTAATGAAATGATGAGAATATTAGGAGAGTAAGAACTAAAAAAGAAAGAAAGAGAAAAGAGATGGAGGAGAAGGACACCGGAAAAAAAAGAAGAAAAGGAAGAGGAGGAAACAATGAAAAGGAAAAAAAGTACATTAAAGAAAAGGAAGAAAATGAGGAAAAGGGGAGTAAAGAGGAGGAAGAAAGTACATGGTATATAATGATGATAGCAAGAAAATGGAAGAAGAGAAGCAGAAGCTAAACATTAAGACGACCATAAGAGGAAAAGGAGGAGGAAGAGTATGAATAGAAAAACAGTGGAAAAAATGGATACATTGTAATGAAAAGAAAAATACCGAGAGAAGGAAAAGAGGAAAAAATAAGAGAAGAGTCGTAAGTAAGAGGATAATTGAATAGTAGCAAGAACACACACACACACACACACACACACACACACTTAAAGAAAGGAAGAGAACTATTTAATGGGGAAAAAGGAGAATTTAGTGGAAAAGATGGGGAAAAGGGTCTCAATTTAAATTTTTCTCTATTCGAATGTTTTTTTTAATATATATTCTTTTTCGTTTCGTCTTGTTGAGGGTTATTTTAAACTTCTTGCAAAATATTTTGTCTCTCTCTCTCTTTCTTTCTCTCTCTCTCTCTCTCTCTCTCTCTCTCTCTCTCTCTCTCTCTCTCTCTCTCTCTCTCTCTCTCTCTCTCTCTCTGCCCGCCTATGTATTTTATTTAATCTATTTCCATTAGCTTTCTTTCCAACTTCCTCTCCTCTGTCTATTCTTGTTCCTATTTTTCTCTCCTCCATTTTCTATTTTCCAATCATCTCTCCTCTAATATTTTCCTTTCCGTTTATCACATATCTCTTTTTGTCCTTTCCCACCCTCTCATTTTTCTTTCCACCACCTTATTCTCGTCCTCTCTTTTTCTCTCTCCTTCCTTTGTCTCTTCACCTTTATCCTTCCTTTCTTATCTTCCCTTTTTTCTCCTTCCTCTTTCTCTATTCCTCTCTCTCTCTCTCTCTCTCTCTCTCTCTCTCTCTCTCTCTCTCTCTCTCTCTCTCTCTCTCTCTCTCTCTCTCTCACGCCCATCATTACTAGGACGGCAACAGGTGGCGCTGATGGGATGAGCCCTTGCTTAAACTTAGAGAGAGAGAGAGAGAGAGAGAGAGAGAGAGAGAGAGAGAGAGAGAGAGAGAGAGAGAGAAATACGCAGTGATCCTTAAATAAAAACGCATATGCACAAACATCAAAACAAAACATGAAGCAAAAAAAAAAAAAAATGAAAAGAAACAGAAGTAGAAGACAAGAAGTAGAGTAGAGAAGAGGAGGAGGGTGAGACGTTTCAGCGTGGCACTCTTGGCTCCTGAAGGCGGCGTGGCTCCCATAATTGGCACTGGGGGTGCCCTGGCACAGCTGCTCCTTTCGGTAGTGGCACTCCCGCCACTCTTCCCTCATGGTGCCTGCTTTAGTGCCCCTTCCGACCCGCCGCCTCCTCCCTCATAACCTCAAGCAGGCTGAAAGGCCCCGCTGGTGGTGGTGGTGGTGGTGGTGGTAGTGTGTTGTGGGAGTAGAGAAAGAGATAGGCAGACAAATAGTTGGATAGAAAATAGACAGAGAGAAAAGCAGATATAAAAGTAGATAGATAAACAGACAGACCGATAGGCAAATATATAAACAAAGACAGATAGGCATATAGACTGATAGACAGGCAAACAGACGAACAAAGGTAAAAACGATCCCAGAGAAAGGCAAGGAAAGAGAATTCACCGTGTTATTTCCTGGTACCTCCCCCCCAACACACAAAGAGAAAGCTAACATTTTCCTTTAAAAATAGGGTAACTATTATATATTTTGTAATTTCTTTCACTAATTCCAAGGTCTGTCATACATATTCACCTTTCACTCAAGCATTTGTACATTTCCTGTCCTTGCACCACTCAGCCTCTAGATTCCTTCAGTCACCTATGGAATAAAGAAAAAGAAAAAAAAAAGCACACGAAGCATCAAATCAGCACACATAAATCAAAGTAAATGAAAGTAAATAGGCAAATAAATGTAAATAAACGTAAGTTATTCAGAGGTACACAACTACAGTACGTCTTCATAAATGGTAAAACTCCCTCCATCCTTATCAACATTTCAACATGTATTAACATTGCAGAAAGTAAAGAGAAGTGAAAGAAGTGACCTCGTTCATACACCACCACCGTCACTAGGCTAGCTATTAATGCATGTCGTTTGAAGTAAAAGCAAACTATAAATAATGGAAAGAGTAAATGTATAAACCTTCACCTTGCCAGCCATTCGTTTAAGTTGTTCTCTCTCTCTCTCTCTCTCTCTCTCTCTCTCTCTCCATGTTTTATTTCTCGGCGTGAATGAAACAGAGCACAAGGTGAAGTGTGTGTTTGTGCCGAGCAAGTGACACGTTTAAAAGGGAATCTTGTCGGTACAAATTTACGAAGGAGCGATTTAAAGATTTACTGAGAAACCAAGAGAAATATGAGGACCAAGGAATTATTGATACCTGAAATATTCATTGCCCCGAACCGACGCTACCTTGTTTGGTCCGTTGGAAGTGAAATAAGGATCTTGTACAGGTTTTGCAAAGGTTTTCTGGTTTTACTGAATATTAGTTGAGAAGTTATATATATTTTCCAAAAGTTTAAAGGTTTTACTAAATGTTAGTTGAGAAATAGGGAAATTATAGAGGTTTTGCAAAGAACGTTTAATGATTTTGCTTAGTGAAAGGGTAAAAATGGAAGTAAATAATGTTAATTGATAAGTGTTTCTTCTTGGCCAATGTTATCCTGCTTTTTAAGGAGCCTTAGTAATTTGAATCTGAAATAAATCTATTATACGAGTAAGAATGTTGAACAGTTGCAGTACAGAAAAAAATAGACGCGTTAGATTAAAAAAAAAAGAGTAAATGCATGAATAAGCAAACAAGAAGGAAAAAATTGTAGGCGAATGAGGGAGGTTACTTAGCGTCTAAGAGAGGTGAGATGAAGTTAGATAAGGTAAGGTTAGGTTAAATAAGATTACATTAGATAAGGCTAGGTTATAGGAAGGTACAGAATTTAGTTATTAAAAGATCACTGCACCAAGATCACTAGGGAAAATTAACAAACTAGCTCTCTCGGTATCCGTGAATGAAGGTCTGTTGGCGGGAACAAGGTTAACCAGCGGGACAGAGTGATGTAGGACGCCACAACAACACCGCCATAACAATGAGATTAGTGGCGGCAGAATGGCTGTCTAGGGGCGACGTGACTCAATTTGTTCAGGTGCTCACTCACTCACCTTGTTTGAGGAGAAAATACTGGTTTGAAATTCCCCGGTTTGTACCTTAAGTGCTCTCTCTGAGTGTGTGTGTGTGTGTGTGTGTGTGTGTGTGTGTGTGTGTGTACTGGGAGTGAGGTACGAAGAGACTGGTACACACACACTTACACCCACCTGTCTAACTTTCCAAGCATCTCTCTCTCTCTCTCTCTCTCTCTCTCTCTCTCTCTCTCTCTCATGATTATCCTTACTACCTTTTGTTTCGAAAGCTTTTCCCATCAACTCCCTGTCTGTCATTTCTTTTCCTTTCACTCTTGCCTTCCACTTTCTCTCTCCATTCACTCTCATACACTTTCTCCTCCTCCTCCTCCTCCTCCCAAACACTAACACTTTTAAGTTTGAAATATTATGCGATAAATAGGAAACTGTGTGTGTGTGTGTGTGTGTTTGTGTTTGTTTTTGTTTGTATGTATATTTTACTCCTTACCTGTGTTTGTTTGCTTATTTGCTGCTGTTTTTTTTTTTCTTAAGTTGACGGAAACTCAGTGAAAAAAAACCCAACAAACAAACTAAAGCAAACACACTGACAAACACAAAGAAAAGCAATAAATGAAACATCTTGTGTAATATTTTATCATCCTCACTTCCTCCATATTATCCTACTTGAGGTCCTCTTCCTCCTCCTCCTCCTCCTGTTATACCTTCGCTTGAATAATTCATTGTTCCATCGTCCTTCCAGCTTTTGTTTTATTCTTAGTGGGGGGCTATTGTTTCTCTCTCTCTCTCTCTCTCTCTCTCTCTCTCTCTCTCTCTCTCTCTCTCTCTTCTCTTTCTTTCTTTCTCTCTCTCTCTCTCTCTCTCTCTCTCTCTCTCTCTCTTCTTTCTTTCTTTCTTTCTTTCTTTCTTTCTTTCTTTCTTTCTTTCTTTCTCTCTCTCTCTCTCTCTCTCTCTCTCTCTCTCTCTCTCTCTCTCTCTCTCTCTCTCTCTCTCTCTAAGTATCATCATCTGTATTTTTTTCCAGGGATGACTTCAGTAAATTTTCTTTTCAGAAATCATTGGATCCTCCTCCTCTTTTCTTTTTCATTGCTTTTCCTTCATTTTCCTTTATTATTTTCATTCTTCCTTCTCTCTTACTTCCTCCCTCCTACCTTTCATCCTTTTACCTCCCAAATTTATTCCTCTCTTTTTTTTTAAGAGAGAGAGAGAGACAGAGGGAGAGAGAGAGAGAGAGAGAGAGAGAGAGAGAGAGAGAGAGAGAGAGAGAGAGAGAGAGAGAGACAGACAGACCTTCACAAGGAATTTCAGAGGTCGATAAAGAGTCTCTCTCTCTCTCTCTCTCTCTCTCTCTGGCGCCAAGTCCATCGCTGTGAGAGGACCCGCACTGTGGAACAAGTTACCTAACCAAGTGAAGCATAGCAACAGTCTGAGAGTCCTAAAGGGTGCACTAAAATCTTATTTGCTTAGTCATGAATTGTCTTTTGAATGACACTGATAGTTTCTAAGTTTTAAAGTTTATTATCTATTATATCCGTAGGCCATAAATCCCAAGAACACATGTATTATATTTTTTGAGGAACATTATGTTCCACTTTACACTTTGTTTTACTTTTAATTTTCTGTTATACTTTTCTGGATCTGTTTTTACTCTATTTTACCATACTAGTGTGTGGAGCACTATGTTTTACTAAGTCTTATTTTACACAATGTTTTACTAAGTTTTATTTTACACTACTTTTTACGAAGTTCTAAGTTTTAGGATTTATTTTACACTATGTTTTACTTTTATTCTCATTTTCATTTTTCTATTTTTACCTGATTACACTTTTTATCTCAATTTTACCATATTGCTGCAATCTCCGGTTAGCCTTTTTCTACATGACTATAGATATTGTATGATATATATTGTATGAATAACCATTGTTCTCAATGGAAATAATGATTCTGATTCTCTCTCTCTCTCTCTCTCTCTCTCTCTCTCTCTCTCTCTCTCACACACACACACACACACACACACACCCGGTAGCTCAGTGGTTAGAGCGCTGGCTTCACAAGCCAGAGGACCTAGGTTCGATTCCCCGGCCGGGTGGAGATATTAGGGTGTGTCTCCTTTCATGTGTAGCCCCTGTTCACCTAGCAGTGAGTAGGTACGGGATGTAAATCGAGGAGTTGTGACCTTGTTGTCGCGGTGTGTGCTTGGTCTCAGGCCTATCCGAAGATCGGAAATAATGAGCTCTGAGGTCGTTCCGTAGGGTAACGTCTGGCTGTCTCGTCAGATAATGCAGCAGATCAAACAGTGAAACACACACACACACACACGCACACACCGTCTGGAATCGTTATTTTTTTTTACATTTGTCACTTTACTCTTCCGTTGTGTTTGTTTTTATTTTATTTTCCTTTTAGATTCACGACTCTAACGGAAAGACGTATCATTGTGTGTGTGTGTGTGTGTGTGTGTGTGTGTGTGTGTGTGTGTGTGTGTGTGTAATAATAATAATAATAATAATAATAATAATATACGGTTTATTAATTTGGCAGTGCCACAAAAAGTTTACACTGAAAATGTACAGGGGGGGGTTACATTAAAACAATGAAATCCTTAACCTAACTATGAATCTAACTTAAACAAGAATTAACTTATTGATTTAATTGATTTATTTATTTATGGCTCGCACCATAGTGGGCACCGCGCTAAGGTGGTACCGGTCAGTGCGCGGTGCTCTTAAGGGCGCCACGCGATTCTGGCGTCGGGTGGCGCGGGCAAGGAGAGGCACGTCTGAGGGTAGCAGGTGGCGGAGACGTGGATGATGCAGCAGCCCTTCCCCAAATTTTTCCAAAGCTTCCTGGTGTCTTGTGGCCAGCCTCGGCAGACTCAGGCAGGTCAGGGCGTCCTCGTAGGACATGTAGGCAGGCCCAAGGATGACCCTGAACGCCCTCTTCTGAACCCTCTCCAGCTGTTGCCGTTGTGTGAGGTTCAGGGAGGAGGACCACGCTGGGGAGGCGTACATGAGCTTAGGGAGTATAAAGGTGAGGTACACTCCCCTCAGCTCATCTGCCGGTGCACCCAGGGACCTGAGTCGGCGCAGCATATAGATCTTGTATGAGGCTGACCTGATGATGGTGGAAACATGCTCCTTCCATGATAATTGATCATCCACCAACACACCTAGAAGCTTGGTGCTGCGGACCACCTGGAGGGAGTGAGGGCCCACAGATAGCTGGGGAGGGGGGAACTGCTGCTGTGGAGGTACAAATGTGCATCACGGTTTTGGTGTGGTTGATGGTCATTTTGTTGTCCTCCGTCCACGTTTGTAGTTGGTTAAGAGTGGACTGAAGTGCTGAGAAGTCTGGGTTGGTGTTGTTGACGGGTACGCCCACGGTGCAGTCGTCCACATACTTCCAGCGGTGGGGGGTGTGGACGAGAGCATCGTTGATAAGGATGAGGAAGCACAGAGAACCCATCTTGGTCCCCTGAGGGACCCCACATGTGAGCTGTTGGAAAGAGGAGACAGAGCCCTGATAACGAACGGCCTGACTCCTTCCCGTGAGGAAGTTTGCCAGCCACGCTATCAGGTAGGGAGAGAGACCCATAGTGATGGCTTTCTTTATCACAACAGTGTGATCAACAAGATCAAAGGCCTTTCTGAAGTCCACAAAAGCAATAGCTAGAGAAGTGTTGCGTTTGTCTAGGTGGCTGTGGACAAATTCCAGGAAGCTGACAAGGTAGTGAGATGTGGAGGTGGATTTAATATTACCAAATTGTTGTGTGTCAATAGAGTTACAAATTTTGTTATAGGCCCAGTCGAACACAAAATCTTCACAGATAAGGCTGGGTATAGCGGTGATGGCGACTGGTCTTAGATCATTCAGTGACTGTGGATTGGAAGTTTTGGGGAGGCGGGTGACGTAAGATGTCTTCCAGTCATCGGGGCAGGAATGTTGAGAAAGGCAGGCGTTGATGATAAAGCAAAGGGGTGTGGCAAGTTCTGGGGCAAATTCTCTGTAAATTTTGATGGGGAGGTCAGTGGGAGTGGTGGATTTGTTTAGTTTAAATTTAAGAAGCTTCTTGTAAACATCAACCTCCTGGACAGGGGGTGGAGGGGAGGGGGCAGGGAGGTAGGCTGGGAGTGTAGTAGAGTGAAGGGGAGGGAGTGTCTGACAGATTGCAGCGAAGTGACCGTTGATCTCTTCGGCCGCGTTGTCAAGTAAAAGGTGTGAAATACACGGAAGAGATGAGGCTTGTTTGTGTGTGTGTGTGTGTGTGTGTGTGTGTTGTTGTTGTTGTTGTTGTTGTTGTTGTTGTTGTTGTTGTTGGGTCATTGTTATGCTTCGCTTCTTCCATTATATCAGGCTTGTGTTCCGAGGTGTAGGTGCTCTCTCTCTCTCTCTCTCTCTCTCTCTCTCTCTTTGAAGAGTTTCAGACACAGTGTTTGAACACTTTATGTTTTGATGTTGACGTCATAGGTCTTTGTGAAACCAGACTTAATACTTCATTAGAACCCTTGTTTCAGTTAACCAATTTTAATGGGAACTTCAGTAGTAAATCAACTAGTGGAGGGGGACTTGCTATTTATATACGTAAGAACTTTCTCTATGAACCAATGAGTAACATCTCTTTACAACTGCCACATTTTCAGTCATTGTTTTTTAAAGTAACTCATCCTTATAACTTTATCTTTGGAATAATTTACCGCCCACCTAACTCGAATATTAATGACTTCTTCACTGCTATCGAAGAAATCCTAGGTGTTTTGGTTAATTACTTGCATATTCCCTGTCATATAATGGGCGACTTTAATATAAATTTACTAAATAATGAAAAAAATACAAAGGAATTGATAAATATTTTATGTTCTCATTCCATGTTTCCATCCATAACTAAACCAACACGAGTTACAGGACATTCAGCCACACTTATTGACCATGTTTGGACAAATGATCTCATTAACTGTATGAAGAGCGGAATTATCAATACAAGCATTAGTGATCACTTTCCAATTTTCAGTTGTTTTAAAGCAAAAAACAAAACAATTCAAGTTAAACCAGTGCGTAAAAGAATTATTAACAGTGAGTCTATTGAAAGGTTCAAATTAGATTTGACAAATTATAAGTGGGAAGAAGATATAAACTTAAGGTCTGTTGATGAAGTTTTTGAGAAATATATAACATCATTTACTTCCTTGTATAATAAAAATTTTCAATTTAAGGAATATGTAGTTAAAGAAGACCACGTGGACAAGCCGTATATCACCTCTGCAATACGGCAATCTATCAAGCAACGTAACAAATTGCAAAAATTATCTGCGAAATGGCCGTTGACATACACGAGACAATTCAAAAGGTACAGAAACATGCTCACTACAGTAATTAGAAATGCTGAAAATAAGTACTACAGCGAAACATTGAAAACAAATGCCAGTAACAACAGAAAAACATGGGAAGTAATTAATAATATTATGGGAAGGTGCAGGAGATCCAAACTCCCACCATATTTTACCTTTGACGGGGAATTAACCACCAACGACCAAAAGATAGCTGATGGTTTTAATGCGTATTTCAATGACGTTGCCGAACAACTGGCACAAAACTTACCGCCTGCAGCAAGATCATTTAGAGAATTTCTACCACAGCCTATTCATAACTCTATGTACTTATCCCCAACATCAGTAGAAGAAGTACATGGAATAATAAAGAAATTGAAATCTACCTCGCCCGGGTATGACGAAATTCACCCAAAAGTTGTTAAAGAATGCACAGATATTATAGTACCTTTTCTTGTACACATTATAAATAGATCATTCGAAGATGGTATTTTTCCAACCCATTTAAAAGTTTCTAAAATTATTCCAGTATTCAAGAAAGGCATAAATACGCTTCCTCATAACTATAGACCCATCTCAATGTTAACAACTTTTAGTAAAATATTTGAAAAAGTAATGATCAAGCGTGTAAGTAATTATTTAACCGATCATGACATATTAACTAACAACCAATTTGGATTCAGACCTGGTTATTCAACAGATTTAGCCTTGCATAAATTGTGTCAGTCTATTTACAACACACTCGATAACAAGATGTACCAGATAACCATTTTTTGTGACTTAGCCAAAGCTTTTGACACTATCTCTCACACTATCTTACTGGAAAAATTGTCTTTGTATGGTATTAGAGGTGCTGCTAACAATTGGTTTAGAAGTTATCTTTGTGGTAGAAAACAATATGTTTGCATAAATGATCATGTGTCAGCTCAAACAACGATCCGTCATGGAGTACCACAAGGATCAGTTCTGGGACCCTTACTCTTTTTGATCTATATAAATGATTTAGTAAGAAGTAGCACAAAATTAAACTTTCTCCTTTTGCGGACGACACAAATATGTATGTTAGTGGGCAAGACCTCAGGGAGCTAGAACTTATTGTTAACAGTGAACTTGTCAATGTATATAACTGGCTCAATAGTAATAAACTTACTACAAACATTAATAAGACACATTACATGTTAACACACACAAAGACACGAACCCTAACTGCAAACATAACCATTAAGATTAACAACTTAGATATCCATAGAGTAACAGAAACAAAGTTTTTAGGAGTTGTTATTGATGATAAATTAAGATGGAAGGCGCACATTGATTTCATTAAACTAAAAATTAGCAAATTAATAGGGATAATGTATAACATAAGAAATAAATTAAACTCTGCTAATATAAGACGAGTATATATGTCATTAGCGTATTCACATTTGTTTTATTGTGCAGCAATTTGGGGAGGGCATGTCACACATATGTACAAAATCTCTTTATAACTCAGAAAAAATTATTAAGAATTATGTATTTTGGTAGTAAGTATGAACACACCGATCAGTATTTTAGAAATAATTGCCTGCTGAAATTAGATGACATCATATCCTATAGCACTTCAATTTTTGTCTATAATGCCTTACATGACTGCCCAGTAACCATAGAATACTCTGGAAATAATCACAACACTAACACTAGAACGAGACATGAACTTAGACTGCCTCGATGCCGGACGTCCCACGCCCAGCAAAGTGTGCTGGTGCGGGGTGTCAAGCTGTGGAATCAATTGCCAGGTGACACAAGAAATGCCAATACAAAAAATACTTTTAAGGCAAGAATCAAAAGACAATTCATGACTAGATATTAATTTCCTTTTATTTAAATATTTGCAAATATATGTATTTTTCTAATATTCATACTGTATAATTATATTTTTGTAGGTATGTACCTGTATGCTCTGAGTGTGTCTGTTGTGGAGATAAATATACATTATTAATGTAAGTAGTAAATATTCTATGAATTATGTATGTAAGAATGAGGATATGTATCTTTGTTGTTAAATAGTGTACGCATATAACTATGTGTTTGTGCTTGTTTGTGATTGAAAATTATCAATTAGTTAATAGTATGACTGCGTTGTCTGTGATATTTGTTTAGTATCAAGGCCTGTATAAGAGATTCTCTCAACGGGCCCATTAGTAACTATGTTAAGAATATTCTCTTTCTTGGTATGTACAAATCAACCAATAAATTTATCAATTATCAATTATCAATTCTCTCTCTCTCTCTCTCTCTCTCTCTCTCTCTCTCTCTCTCTCTCTCTCTCTCAGATTTTGTTCTTTTATCTTCGTGCCCTATGAAACAAGAACTTTTCCCTGTACCTTCAAGTCTGTGATGAAGACACGGAAATGGTGAGGGCTTCAAGGGTCGGGGATGTGTATATTTTCTAGGGACAAAAGTTATCATTCCCTTTAAAGAATTAGACCACTTGAAAAATACAATGGAAGGATGGGAAATACTGAAATGAGCCAAAGAAAATGAGTAGTATAGTGAAAGGATTTGCCTCGTGTAGTTTGTGAGTTTTGGTTTAAGTTTGGTTAAGTTTGATTGAGTGATAGTGTGTTTTGGTTGGTTATGTTGTTAATTTTTTTCCCTCCTGTTAACTTTGTTTTTACCACTTTTTCCTTTCTTTCATCATTATTTTCTTCCCTTTCTTATATTCCCTTTTTCTTCTCCTTTCTTTATACTTTTCTTTTACTACCACTGCTACCACCAGCACTACTACTACTAATACCCTCTTTCATCACGACCACCATCACCACCACCACCACCTCCCGCTGCTCTTGAGTTATTCCCAACATTACTTGTGCATTATCACGTAATTTTCCGTGCCCGTGGTGGTGGCGACGGGTGGGGCGGGGCGCTGAGAGACTGTTGTAGGTCACGAACAGGTAGGGGGGGGTGAGGCGTGGCGAAAGCGTCGCGAAGGGGTGGAAAGGGGCAGGGAATGACAGAATTGGGTAGAATAGGACTGGACGGGACAAGAAGAGGAATAGAGTAAGATGTTGCTGGTGGAAAGGGACGATATGGGATAGAGAACTGTTAGGAAGGGTCCGTAAGGGGATAGAAAGGGGAGAAAGGACGGAAAGGGAAAGGAAGATTAAGTGATAGAAGGAATACCTTGCCACCCCTCTCTTTCTTTCTCTCTCTCTCGCTTTCATTCTCTCTCGCTTTGTTAGGAAAGTGTTTGGGTGTTTTTTATATGGAAGAGGTGGTAGTAGTAGTAGTAGTAGTAGTAGTAGTAGTAGTAGTAGTAGTAGTAGTAGTAGTAGTAGTAGTAGTAGTAGTTGTTGTAGTAGTAGTGAGGCGGTGGCATAGTGGATAAAGTGGTGAGCATGGGATCAGGCAGACGTAGGTTTGAATCCCACCATGTATGTCGCCTTGATACTTTGCTATTTGTCGAGTGGTTTCAAGTTACTTACATGTCATCATGATACCCAGGTCCTAGGTGATTACACCAAAGATGCGCTTGGGTGGTGATACGGGCTCTAATATGGGTACCACTACAAATAAAATTGCCTGCGCCACTAATGGGTGGAAGCTTAACAGCGCTTCCAATACTCTTCAGGTTACCTACAGGTGCTCTAGGCCAGGACATAAAAAAATACTAGTAATAGTAATTGTTGCTACTGCTGCTGCTGCTGGTCTTGTTATTCTTGTAATATTGGTAGTAGAAATAGTAGTAGTAGTACATAGTAGCAGAAGCAGTAGAATTTTTCTAATAGTAGTAGTAGTAGTAGTAGTAGTAGTAGTAGTAGTAGTAGAGAGAGAAAAAATGGAAGTTATAGAATAAGAGTAAGAATGATCACAACAAAAAGAAGGCCTTCAATGAGAGAGAGAGAGAGAGAGAGAGAGAGAGAGAGAGAGAGAGAGAGAGAGAGAGAGAGAGAGAGAGAGAGAGAGAGAGAGAGAGAGAGGTAGGGAGATAGGGAGGAGGTAGGGAGGGAAGGAGGGAGGGGGGTTAAAGTAGAGTTAAGGAAAAGGAATGCAATAGTAATAACAATAATGGTGATTGTTGATGATAATGATGTAGTAGTAGTAGTAAAAATAATATATGTTGATGATAATGATGTAGTAGTAGTAGTAGTAGTAGTAGTAGTAGTAGTAGTAATAATAATAATAATAATAATAATAATAATAATAATAATAATAATAATAACAATAATGATAATCAATCAATGAATCATGGGGGTGTCATACGCCAGGGGGCGCGTCGCCTCGCCTACCCTATGGCGCTACTCCAGGCGGTCAGGCCTCGTGAGTCTCCATGCAGGCTGCCTTGCCACAGCCATGAGTTTTGTGGATGTCCCCTTGGCCTCCTCCATGCTGGGTTATTCCTTTTGGAGACAACCTGATATGCAGGATTGGCTTCCAGGTAGTGTGCCACATGCTCATATAGTCGCAGTTGGCGTTGACGGACTATGCTGGTAATCGGCCTCGAATCAATCTCATGGAACAATTGCTGATTTGACAAAGTCATACCAGCGAAGGCATCTAGTACCAAAAGACATCAATTCGCCTCTTCAGATCGGTGTTCAGTGTCCATGTCTCACAACCATAGAGTAAGACAGGGATCACCAGCGACTTGAAGATTTGAATCTTCGTCTGTCTGCACAGGTACTGACAATGCCAAATACTCGTGTTGAGCGAGTCTATAACGCTGTGGGCCAGGTCAGTCCGCCGTACAACTTCCTGGCTCGACCCACCATCGGTACGTACTACACTAACAAGGTATGTGAAATTTTCCGAGATTTCAATGTCCTCGCCACACGCATGGACAGACTGTACTGTTTCATCCAGTAAGACTCCAAACATCTGAACCTTGATCTTGGGCCAGAAAACCTCGAGTTCCTGGGGCTTCGCCTCCTCATGCAGTGCCTCTAGAGCCATTACCAGAGCCTCCAGTGACTCAGTAAAGATAACTGCATCATTGGCAAAAACAAGATCTGTAATCTCAGTATTGCCGACAGATGCTCCATAATGACTTTGTTCTACAATTCTGCCTAGTACCCAATCCATGCAAATACTGAAAAATGATGGAGCAAGCACGCATCCCTGCCTCACTCCCGTATTCACAGGGAAGAAGCTGGGCACTTCCCCTCCCCACTTCACAACACTCACAGTCTCGGATTAATGACCAGTTAATAGACCAGTAATTCTTGTAGGAATCCCACGGAGATGCAGAAGATCCCAGAGTGTCTCTTGATGCAATGAATCAAACGCCTTCTTGAGATCAACATAGGCTGCAAGCATCCCCAGTTGAAACTCACGTCTGCGTTCCACTAGTATGCAAAGCGCTAGGATCCGGTCAGTTGTTGAATTAGTGGGAGTGAACCCAGACTGTTCAGGTCTCTGGTGTTTCAGCAGGTGACTGTGGATATACATCAACTACAAATGGGTAAACACATTGCCTGGTACGCTGAGCAGTGTTATACCGCGGTAGTTGTTGCAGTCCTGACGGTCCCCTTTCCCCTTCCAGATAGGGATGACTATGCCTTTCTCCAGTGAGGGGGAATGGTACCGGAATGCCATACAGCAGTCAAGACAGCATGCAACCCACGGATCATGGCCTCACCCCCCGCTTTGAGGAGCTCCACACTGATGTTACAGATGTCAGCTGCCTTTCCACCCCTCAACTTTGCCACAGCCTCTTCGACATCATCAATAGATGGATCAGCATCCAGCATCTGTAACCCTGCAGTTTGGAGATGTCTGCTTGGAGGATCCACCGTGAACAGCTGCTCAGAGTACTCAGCCCAGCGAGCCATCTGCCCATCTGCGTCCGATACGAGGCGGCCATCTGCTGTTCGGATAACATTCATCTGAGATGTAGACATGGAGCGGAGTTTCTTCAGGGCTCGATAAGCAGGTCGGAGGTCACTAGCATTTAAATGACACTCTACATCCTCAGCGAGACCCCTGACATACCTCTCCTCAGGAGAGCTCTAGTCCTACATGACAAAGCCCTGTACTGGTCGCAGTTCCCAGCAAGTCTAGCAGCACGACTCTCTTCAATACTGTTCAGCGTCTCTACCGAGGCGAGGCCACTCCGTGACCTTGGGCGCTCCCCAACGTATTCCTTGGCAGCCTCAAGAGTCACGTTTGAAGATGCCCCATAGCTTGATGGTGTCGAGCATTCCAAACTGATTGGAGACTGTCACTGCATACTCCTGGGCACATGTTAAGTCACATCTTGGAGGCTTTCTGGACTTGACATGCAGCTTGAGTGTAGCAACAAGCCTGTGACCAGTCACAAAGAACAAGGTACTCAAAAAAAAACTTAAGTTCTGAAGGATCCTCCAACGAGTACTAACTAGGATATGGTCAATCTCCTTTGCTACTCCTCTGGCATTGCTATACCACGTCCAGCAGTGCAGCTCTGGTCTCAGATATCAAGAACCTACAATTCTCAACCTTCTGGATCTTGCAGATTTAGAAGGAAAAAGCTGTGTTGTTCCTGGTACCACAGCCATGTGAACCAACACATAACTCGTAGACGACTCACTCAATGCCAGTGACAGCATTAAAGTTGCCCAAGACAATAAGTGCATCACGACAGGGATACTAGTCCAGTACAGAGTCGAGTTTGGCGTAGAACATCTCTTCAGTTTCATACACCTCGGTAGGAGCGTACACTGCAACGACAGACATGAAGCCTAGACTGTGCTTCAGCCTTACTCGCATTATACGCTCATCAAATGGAGTAACCTCTACAGCGGACGCCTGCAGTCTGCTGGAGACGCCTATGGCTACCCCCTTGACATGGTGACCATTGCTCATGTCGGACCAATAGTAAGGAAAACCCTTGCTACTGGTCTCACCACTGCCAGGTCTCCTTGTCTCAGAGAGTTCCACCATATCCACCCTCAGCCCAATGAGCTCATCCGATAGATGAGGCATTCGTTGATCTTCTGAGAGGCTCAGGACGTTCCAGGAGCCTACACGTAGAACCCTCCGATGGTTTACCCCAGGAATGGTCTGACGGGCAAGCGCCACATCTGCAACCCCATCGGCACTCTCAAAGTTAAAAATAGGGCGAGGGGATCCTCCCGTCCCTCTCAAGACAGGGATCTCGCAAGCTTTCCCCTGCATCCGTCATAACGGGTAGGCAAGCCCCTCTGGTGCCTTGACTCCCAATGGGGCTTGCACTGTCCACCCCCCACAGCAGAATCGGATCGGGATCGTGGCTAGAGGCTCGCCCGCGCCTAGAGCCTCGACCCCGACCTCTACCTCTAACTCTGAGAGCAGCTGTGGACTTTTTTTTACAGGGAGCGGTTGCAAGCCCCACCCCAACCAGTTGGGGCAACCTTGGGCAGTGAGACTGGTATCCCTAGGGTAAAACCCTGGCTAGCCAGCCCAAGTAAGGACAGAAAGGGAGGCAAGAACAGCAGAAACAGAAGGGGACTGAGCTATGGGAGGCAAAGAGCATTCACTCCTCACTTGGATAGAATCCACCCACCACCATATGATAGTAATAATGATACGAGTAATAATAATAATAATGATAATAATAATACTAAGAAAAGCAAAAGCATACTAGTAATTAGAGTTATATCCCATCTTTTATGTAATTCCCGATTCTTGCAGCCGTGCGAAACAAAAAAAGAAAAAAATCGCATAAAAAATACGTCACTTATCCTAAAAAATAAGTAGCCCATTAGAAAATAGAAAAAGGAAAAGGAGAGTAGGTGAAAAAAATTCCTTCACTGATATATGTATTAATTTCTTTACGTCGTTTCTTTTTTTTTCATTAGTTTCTTTACGTGATGTAGAAATAAATATCATATTTCTCTTCTAAATTTATTTCGTTTCTGCTTTTCCTTTTTTTTTATTGAAGGAAAGTATCTTGTTCAAATTATTCGCGATTTCAGTCTCTCTCTCTCTCAATCCCTTAATTTACTCTTGTCTTTCTTCCAAATTCCTACTCTAATACCTTCTTTCTTTCTTTTTCCCTTTCCTTCTAAAATTCTTTCTTTTTCTTCCTTATTTTCTTTCACTTCTTCTTCTTCTTCTTCGCTCTTTTCCTCTTATTAATATTATTTTTGTTATTATTATTATTATTATTATTATTATTATTATTATTATTATTATTATTTATTATTATTATTATTATTATTATTATTATTATGATTATTATTGATATTATGTTGTTTTATTATTATTATTATTATTATTATTAGTAGTAGTAGTAGTAGTAGTAGTAGTAGTAGTAGTAGTAGTAGTAGTATTGTTATTTTATTATTATTATTATTATTATTATTATTATTGCTGTTGTTATCATTATTATTATTGTTATTACCTATCTACATTCTTTTCTTTTTTTCATCATCTCCATCATCATCATCTTGTTTTTTGTTCTTGTTCTTGTTCTTCTTCTTATTATTATTATTATTATTATTATTATACTTTTTTTCTTTTCTTTTCTTCTTCTTCTTTCCTCCTCCTCCTCCTCCTCCTCCTCCCTGGTGATCCACATAAAGACATTTCTACCTTTAAAACACCTGCCCTGCTTCCACTTCCACCAGAGAAAGAGAGAGAGAGAGAGGGGGGGGAGGGGGAGAACCAGTAACTCGGAGTGAATCTTGTATATATCCCAATGCAATGCCGACTGAGTTAGTTTCCTTCAAGTGTTTTGCAGTGAGCATTATCGTATTCATTTCAAAAGAATGGGTTCTGAAAGTGTTCGTGATTTTTGTTACTTTGTGGATTTCTATAGCTTTGACTTGCCACACTTTGCTTATTTTGTGTTGTCTCAAAGGTGCGTTCTACCACACTTACAAAAAAAAATAATTAAACCTTTGTCATGTCAGATTCGTTTTCATTTTTTTCATTTTTTCATTAGGTGTGATTTCTTTCATAACTTTCCATGTGGCAGCTGAATTTCCTCGAGATTTGCAAATTTGATCCCTTAAGTACGATTGTTCTCTAGTTCGTAGTAATTGTTTAACCCCCCCTTTTTTCTCGTGTTTGTACTTTTATTGTAGTATTGTATTTTATCGAACTAATTTCCTGCGTGCGTGTTTCGTATTGCCATAGTTGAGCGAACTTGGTCCTTTATCCTGGGAGCAAAAGGTTTCTTTATTACCGTTGTGACAAGAGAGACGCAGTGGTCAAGACAGTGAGTATGTCACTTTAATCCAGGTGTGGGCAAACTACGGTCCACCTAAGGAATTCATGCGGCTCGAGAAATGTTAGTAAATTTGAAAGAGCAAGTCAATAAACAACGCCAAATAATATTGTGAGCATTTTATTTTTTTTCCTATAAGTGTGCACATGCGTGTGAGAATGGCTTTTTCTTTAGACGCCTTTAATTTTGTATCTTAAATAATAATGATTTGGGGTTAATGTAGTATGCGGCCCTATAAGATTGTGATTTTTTAATGTGGCCCTAACACTGAAAAGTTTGCCCACCTTTCAAATGGTGGTCTTTGCCCCTCTCTGCTGGTATCACTTCTGTTATCAGTATTGATGTTTAAGTTAGTGTGTAGTGAACTAACCTCTGGTGTTGCCATATTGTTCTGTGCTACGGCCTGCAGTGGACTAACCTCTATTGTTGCCCAATTGTCCTGTGCTGCATTCATTATCAATTCCACAAGAATATCTTTCTTGGCCTAAACGTTGCTTACTCCCAGGGAACGGCAATACTTCTGTAATTGCACTTTTGTGTAGTTGGAATGGAGAGAGTCCTTGGTAGAGTTGCGGAGTAATGCTTCGCCGCGTTGTGTCCGGGGTCGATGGGAGGAAGAGGGAGGCACGGTAGGAGACGCCATGAGGGGGAACTTAGGTCAGTGGCTTTGTTTGATCACTTTTTCGTCACACTTTTCACAGAACATTCGTTCGGTTATTCAAGGTACTCATGCAGCCTGTCTTATATTGTCTGAGGCAATTCTTATAGAAAGCCATGAGAAATCCAGGAGAGAGAGAGAGAGAGAGAGAGAGAGAGAGAGAGAGAGAGAGAGAGAGAGAGAGAGAGAGAGAGGGGGGAAGGAGGGAGGGAGGGAGGGAGGGAGTCTTTAGGTAGGCACAAGACAGCACCTGTGATAATGAGCATATTTTGTACTGCAGTCACTGTGATGTTTTATCTCCCTCTCTCTCTCTCTCTCTCTCTCTCTCTCTCTCTCTCTCCATGCATTACTCACCCATTTTCTTGCTGCATTCTTTATTATTCTTGGTTCTGCTACAGTTTTCGCTCTCCTTCCTTTCTTTTTCCCTTCTGCCCTCCTTCCATTCATAGCAGTTTTTCTTCCTATATGGAAACTTTCTCCTTTATCCATCCATTCACCCCTCTCTCTCTCTCTCTCTCTCTCTCTCTCTCTCTCTCACACACACACACACACACACACACACACACACACACACACCAGTGCTAGACACTGACATCAACAATAACAACCCTTGAAACATAAACTTATCCACACATCGAACTTTTCCACACCACATATATAATATCTACCTTGCGAAAATCACCTTATTGATACCACCATTGACAACCCTTTTAACTATTTGATTAGCTATTTCTGTAACTTCAACCCCACCAAAATCACCGTACCTTTATAAATATTACCACTATTTGTAGCACCATTAACAACTACCATTACTAACAGCAATCACACAAACAACCCTTAACTGTCTCATTAACCCCACACCACTAACTTTCGCTACCGCACGATCACTTTAGCTTCACTTTTCACCCATTTCATGGAACCCCTCTTTGGTATAGCTGCAGTTATACCAGTCTCATTAAGTCTGCAAAATTCTAAATTACCTCATGCCAAACTTGAGTCTCTTTTTCATCTTCCTAATGACACAGGAAAACCCGCTCCACAAAAATATTAACTCACTTTCTGAAAGGTATCAACTTTTATTCCTTTTATCAATCTCTTGGGAAATTAAGCGCCTCTCTCTCTCTCTCTGTGTGTGTGTGTGTGTGTTTGGCCAAAATTTGTCTTTTCCTGTGTCGTGTGGATGAGAGAGAGAGAGAGAGAGAGAGAGAGAGAGAGAGAGAGAGAGAGAGAGAGAGAGAGAGAGAGAGAGAGAGAGAGAGAGAGAGAGAGAGAGAGGGGTAGGGGAGATTGGGAGGGAAGAAGAGTTTGTGTGTGTATGGGTGAGGTAATTATGCTTATTCTTCTCATAGAAAATTTTGCGCATTGTTCGAGACTTTTTTTTTTTTTACCAGCAGTGTAAATAACATTGTAAGACGAGTACATAGACAGATAGGCATACAAACACATCCTTAGGAGCACACAATCGACTATACATTGACTAGAAATTTGGTGTTTGTATTATTGTTTCCTTTCATTCATTTTTCCCCATTGTATTATTTCATTCAATTTAATTTCTTCGTTTCTTTCATTCCTTTCATTCATTTTTACCTCATTTTTTTTTTATCGAAGTATTTCTTAAAGAACGGTTGGCATTATTTTTTTCCTTTAAGTTTCATTTGATTTAGTGAAGTTTTCTTCCTTTTCTTCATTTTATACAAATATTCCATAAGGAAACATCCTAAGATTCTAAATCCAAATTATAAGCAAACAGGTAAATATGATAAAAAAAAATGTGCCTGCAAGGTTTTCGGCAGATTTATTTGAGCTTCATGTTAAAGTTCTTGTTTTCTTTACTATTATACATTTACTACATTCAGTTCCACAAGATTATATTAATTCGGAAGACGTTTGATAAATCTCGTACCTTGTACATAGTAGTAGTAGTAGTAGTAGTGGTGGTGGTGGAAACAGAATCTCGACTGTCAACACCTCAAGCGAGTAGTACAGGTTAGCAGGGGTGAACAAATTTTTCAGGGCTAGGGCCCGATTAAAAAAAAATCACAATCTTATAGGGCTGCATACTGTATTAAGCCAAAATCATTAATATCTAAAATACGAAATTAAAGGCATCTAAAGAAAAAGCCATTCTCACACGCATGTGCACACTTGTGGGAAGGAAATGAAATGCTTACAATACTATTTGGCGTTGTTTATTAAGTCAATAAGTCAGTAAGTGTACCAAGCCGCTTGTGAAATTTGTGCAAGAAATAAAGCATAAGATTTTAATAGAAATGAGGGAAGCTTCTCATGAAATAAAGGCTGCGTATGAAATCAGGCACAAGATTGTGATAGATTGACACAGATCTGTTTGGCTGTCCTTAAAATATATATAACAGTGGGCTGTTTTTCCCCTGTACCTTCTTTCTGTAGTTTAAGTGACAGATTAAAACGATGAATAATGTAAGTTGAATTATAGGTGGTAGATTTAAAAGAAGTAATAAAATATGCATAACTTAGATTCAAATTGTACGTATAGAGAAAAATAATCAAGCTTAGAACTTCAATGAATCATAGATGGGAGTAACTTAAATTTTATAGTGATTATTGATAGTTGATTAAAAGATCAAAGATGTGAGAAAAAGAAAATTAATATTTATTCAAAGTATGCATATGAAAGCAGATATATTTTCGAATATACGAATAAGTAAGGACATATCTGTAAAGAGAAAAATAAATGATACTATTAGGTAGATCAAATGTAAAAGAAAAATAAAGGAAAAGGGGTAATGAATGTACTCATAGATCAAAACAAATGGGATAATGAATTTATGGAGTGGAAAGGGAAAGGATTTTAATTCAAGCCATAATTGAAATATGAAGCAAGACTAGAGATGGATGATGATGAATTAGAAAAAAATGCATAGAAAGAAATTCAGTCCATATTTATGAAACCGGACTTAAAATTATTATGAATGGGAAACATAATGGATTCAAACAGTTAGTTACCATGATATTTAGAGACAGATGATGATGATGCAGGAAAGAAAAGAAGAGATAGTATGAATAACGATACTTCGATTGGTGTGTATAATGTGCTGGAGAGGAGGTACATGATGGCATGGAAAAGAAAAAGGAAGGAAAGTATGAAAAAACTTAAATTTGTGTATGTGTGCTAGTGTGCATGTAGTAAATCTTGATGTAAGAAAACAATGAAATGAAATGCTGTCCATAATGAAGAGAGATAATGGCAAAAAAAAAATAAATAAATAAATAAATAAAAAAATAATTAATTAATAAATTCGAAAAAAATGTTGCGTGTTTTAGTAGAAATATATATGAAAAGCAAAAAAGAAAAAAAAAACTACTCGTGTGGATAAATGGTAATATTATGAAAAAAAGCAGAAAATATAAAGAACCTTAATTGATATTTCCGGGAGTCCAGACTGATGATAGTGGAAAGAAGTACTAGTTGATGCAGAAAAAAATAGAAATTATAAAATATATAGCTTGAATTGCCACGCAAGGGAGTGCAGATGGATGGAGTACGGAAAGAAAAGGCGGAAGGAAAGATGTGTCCGGCTGGGTTGCTACTGTCGCCTTTACTCGATGATGAGGAAGTGGTGCCATCTCGTGGTGATGTACGACGTCAGTTAGGTGGCGGAAGGAAGGAAAGACTGGGACCGTGCGGTCAAAAACAGAGCGACCTTCTCTCCTACAATATTGTGACGATATGTCGCAGTCACACAGGAAAATATTTCTGGAAAAAGAGATATCTACTTTCTTCGATTTTCTTCTCTCTGGATCCCGGCAGCCAGACAACCCAGGGAGGCCACGCCAAGCCCTTCACCCAGTCAGTGCGGAAGATATATTGTCATCCGCCATCTTTGTGTAAATATGTCTGGACGTGGCTGTCACGGAACGCGATCCATTTTCGGAAGAGGTTGATAAAAATAGATAAAAATAAGGATGTAAGATTTCACGTATCCGGGACGGGAGGAGGAGAGGGAGAACGGGGAACGTAAAAGAGAGAAGGAAGGAGGGATTTATATTATATAACCTTGAGGAGTGAGTGACGGCTGCTGCGTCTCGTATTGAGTGACCTCCGAATACCGCTGAGGGAACACCAGCACCGCGAGAGAAGGACGATTGGCAATTTACCGAGTTTTAAATGGTCGTGCTTTGATCCTTTTAAGTCAGCATGTACCCTTGAGATTTTTAATGGTAGTAGTTGTAGTAATAGTAGTGGCAATAGCAGTAGTTATTGTTGTTGCTGTAGTTCTTATTGTCTAGTGACTATAATAGGCGACTTGTGAAACTGCCTCTGTCGCCAGACGGCATCACGTGTTTCAGCGCCACAGAGCGAATTTCTCTGAAAAAATAACTTAATTACCATAAATGCTCTGCGTTCTTTCTTGGAAAACTATAAATACATATCAATACAAAAACTGTTACTGCTTGTATAAAAAAATATAGTTATGTATCTTTATCTAAACAAAACGAAAATAATGATGATATATAGTAGTTGAGAACTCGAGTAAAAATAATTGTCCTTATATGAAAGTAATACAGATTTAAGCAGGAAAAGGCGTCGAAGAAAAAAAATTCTGCTTGCATTTCTGCGTGTCCTGAGTGACTGCATTGGGTGTATACGTGTCTCTTTTGAAAAAAAAAAATCGTGAGAAATAGTTTGAGGGGCGTGGCTTAAGAGTACAACACTGAATCCAGGATGGTACAATGCACGTTGTTTACTAAGCTGAAGAGGCCACAAGAAGAAGAAGAAGAAGGCGAGGCGATGTGGCGGGAGGAGACGAATGCCTAGCATCTCATCAATAAGGTATATATTTGCTATAAGCGACCGTTTGGCAGAGATACTAATACTAGTTTCACCAAGAAGCAATGCTAATATTAGGCTGAAGACAATGGCAGAAAGTAAAGCCCCCCAGTAATGTGTATGAATGATATATGCTTGGAAAGGTGTGTGTGTGTGTGTGTGTGTGTGTGTGTGTGTGTGTGTGTGTGTGTGTGTGTGTGTACTCACCTGGTTGGCTACCCCAGTTACATAGGTCAGGCAATACTAAGCAATTACAAGGGTGCAAAGGGGATAGTCCACAGCTGCTGGCACGCCAGCCTGACCAAGTGTAATACATATCTTTGGTGAAACGACATTATGTACTGAGTGGAAATATGTGCCATTTGCAGCTATTTACTGGGCAGATATAAAAAATGATAAGGCATAGTTAAGTTTATCATGAGATTGTAACATTAGTGAGTTTAGGAGAACAATATGTCCTCAAGGGCTTGGTGGAGACCCTGTGTGTGTGTGTGTGTGTGTGTGTGTGTGTGTGTGTGTGTGTGTGTGTGTGTGTGTGCAATTCACCTCGGTTGCCTGCTGGTCACCCAGCCAGTCTTCCCCTTTACGGAGCGAGCTCAGAGCTCATAGACCGATCTTCGGGTAGGACTGAGACCACAACACACTCCACACACCGGGAAAGCGAGACCGCAACCCCTCGAGTTACATCCCGTACCTATTTACTGCTAAGTGAACAGGGGCTACACATTAAGAGGCTTGCCCATTTGCCTCGCCGCCTCCGGGATTCGAACCCGGACCCTCTCGAGTGTGAGCCAAGCATGCTAACCACTACACTACGCGGTGTGTGTGTGTGTGTGTGTGTGTGTGTGTGTGTGTGTGTGTGTGTGTGTGTGTGTGTGAATTGTATGTTTTGTTTTGTTTTTGCTATATCTGTATATGTTTATTTTAGTATATATACGGTATGTTGAATTGTCACCCTGCTATATGTCTTCCTGGGCAAAAAGAAATTATTTTTTGTTATTATTGGTAATTCTTAAGAATAATGACTACAAACCAGTTATGAATGTATGACTGTAGTGTGCTTTAGAGAAACATAGATAGCGTAGTTACATGTTTGTAAAGGTTTTAGTGATCGCTCATTGATATTAGTTTAGTTTAGTTAGGACAATTAAATAAGGTTTCTGCCTACTTTCTGCTGTTTTCCTCTTCCACAGTAGCTGACTCCACTCCTGCTGGCCCTTCTCCTGCATCATCTGTGTTTACATACATACTACACTACATTGCATACACGCACAGATAGCCCAGAGTGAACGGTTACTACTACTACTCTCGACCTGTGACGGGCTGTGTTTGGAGAGGGCCTTGTCAACCATTGATCATCGGGAACTAAGTACCAGGGATTAATGTTGCAAGGGGTTATCAGCGTACGGCGTCCCTACAGGGAAAGTATGCTATCTCAGTGGATTGAACGGAGCTGGGGCCTGATTGACTGCTGCCTCCCTAGAAAGCGCCAGGCAAAGGCTGCCACACCACCCATTTGACATACACACTGTGCATCCACATACACAATGCACACACAACATGACATTTACCAAGCGTTAACACTTTCCCCCACAAACACAAATAGTCAGACGTAGATTACACATTTCCTTTTCACTCTCTACTAAAATTTCATGTGATTTTTTAATATCACATGGTTTCGCCTTTTTTCCTGCCAGCCTCGGCTGGAGGGAGGGGTGGGTGGGGAGGAGCCTTCTGCTTTGCTATCCTGTCTCTACCACTGGTAGTTAGTAGATAGTCTCCACAAACAGCCTAGTAAGGACCTAAGGGTCTGTTGCTGTTTGTCTTCCTTTGTATTCCTTTGTATATTCACCCTGTGCTTGAAATCTTTGTCACTGTGGCTCAGCATAATTTCTGAGGTTCAGAAAAATTCTCCAGCACATACTTCTTCTTCCACCTTATGTATGCTCAACCCACTTACTCCCCATGCCTGACAACTCACTTACCCTAAGTCAACCTAGCCTCTTCCATCTTCCACAACTTACCTCAGTGTAGCTTTTCCTGTTCTTTCATCAAAGGTGCTTCACCCAACCTCGTCTCTCACTGCCTCTAGTCACATTTCTATTTGCTCTAAGACCCAGTCTTCCTACTCTCTCCTGCCTCTAGCTTATCAAATTCCTCATACATTCAAGCCCATATAGCTCATTGTTCATTGCTCTTCATTCATTCTTTTAGTCTATGAAAAAAAAAGACACGCCATATACACACCTGTTGATGTTGCTTAGAGCTGCACAGGCAAGATTTCTTCCAGTTGTTAAAGGCTGCGACGATCTTGTATGATCCTACGAGCCCAAGAGAGATGCCTGCGATGTTTTCACAAGTGTTGCAGTTGCTTGGGCAGTGGAAGTGAGCGGTGAATCTTGTGTGACCATAGGGGATAAGGTGTTTTCCCGCCGACGGCGTCAACAAAGTGACTAGTGTCACGTCCTGACATTGGGACGTTCTGCTGTGAGTTGCTAAGTGACATTCAGTTTCTTGGCATTTTTTTTTTTTTAAGAGACACGGACACACCCAATGCAGTTACTCAGGACACGCAGAAATGTAAGCAGAATTTTTTTTCTTCGATGCCTTTTCCTGCTTAAATCTGCATTACTTTCATATAAGAACAATTATTTTTACTCAAGTTCTCAACTACTATATATCGTCATTATTTTCGTTTTGTTTAGATAAAGATACATATCGACTACATTTTTTATACAAGCAGTAACAGTTTCTGTATTGATATGTATTTATAGTTTTCCAAGAAAGAACGCAGAGCATTTATGGTAATTAAGTTATTTTTCAGAGAAATTCACTCTGTGGTGCTGAGACACGTGATGCCATCTGGCGACACAGCTTCACAAGTTGCCTATAGCAATTGTTACTTATTGTCGTTATTGATGGTATTATTGGTAGTGGGAGTCGTTGTAATAATAACAGTAGAATTAATAGAATACGGTAGAAATCTTGATACACGAGGCTTTTGCTGTTTCTTTCTCTGATGTCTCTTATTCAGATTTGGTAACATAATGTACAGTAATCTCTGGACTTGGCTATTGTTAGAGTACAGTACAGTATGCTCTTTACTTGGCTGTTGTTAGAGTACGTACAGTACAGGAAGCTTTTTAATGCTAAAAAAATTTCATTTCCCATTTTGAGCTCTTTTACTTCAAGTTATAAGTGATCTTTTATGGTATTAAAGAATCACCTATGCTCTTTTAAGTGTGATCTACTGAGTGAAATAGGTGGACGTTGAAATGGTGTTTGCTGCTGTTAACAGTCACTCTTATTTTTTTTTTTTATTTGTTTGCTCACGTTTCTGCTTCTCGGTCTAACTCGTTGCAGAATGCTTTAAGAGATAATTCATACTCCGTAAAATAAGTTAGAGTAGTTGCTGAGTCAAAATGGCTTGACTTTACAAGGCGTTTAGCAGAGTTATACGTATAAATGTTTTTGTACTTTCAATTTACTTAATTTAGAGATTTTTAAAAACTAGTTAGGCTGAAGTTGTTTTGACGTTTTAGATTAGTTCAAATATTTATCACATCACAAAATATCAGGCATTCGGCCGTGGCTGGCTTTATTTTTTCTATAAGTAATTTTTTGAATAAAATTATTTACATAATATAGTCAAGTAACCCCTGTTCCTGTTCTCTCCAACGACCACAGCTCAGGTGGTGACTTATCATAGCCCTGGGCTGGCGCCTCTCTTCCAACTCCCTAGTTCGTCATTATTTTGCTTATTATTGTTATGGCACTGCCCCCCTTCACTGCGGTCCCCACACTGTCTCTTCGTTCACAAGCCGCAAGGCAGGGGTGGCCGGGGAGAGCACACACAACACTTACTTGCATGAACCGCATGAAAGCTCGACACAGGATTTATCCAGGGTCGTCTGTAGGCTGCCAGCAAGGAAACGCTCTCGTCAAAGCGCCTGTGTGGCGTACCGTGCCCCTTGTTGGAAGTGCGACAGGTTACCCACAATAACGGAGAACAACGTGGAGAACAACAATCTACAGAACACTGAAAGGATGGAGGGAGAAGGATATACTATCAGTCACACCCCCATAGCTTCTGGAGATAGGGATGACCCAGAGCGGTAAATGAGGAGCAGTCCATAGCAACAGCATACTACGCCCCCTAAACCACTGCTGTAGAATCGACTAGACCTGTGTGGATCGTCACTTCAGGTCCTGACTCCATAGAATAAGGATTACCCAAACCCTGCTGTCTGCCTGAGCTCTCTACAATCCCTCCGACAGCAGAATGCAGACCTCTCCTTCTCAAGAAAGAAGTAGAAACAAAGAAGAGAGAATCCATAACCAAGAAAGAAGTAGAAGCAAAGAAGAACAAAGTAGAGAGAATCCATCACCAAGAAATTAGAAAGAAGAGAGAAGACAGAAGAAAGAAGAGAGAAGAGGAAGGTGTGGTCATAGTCAGAGGAGAACCGAGGAAGAGAGATGTTGTTCAACACTTTTTTGGTCGTGAGTAGAGCTTAGGGGAAGGCAAGGGAGTTGTTTTATTTAGTAACTCATTTAAATAATCTTTTGTGTATTCTAGTGTTTAGATATTTCTATATTTAGAGTGGCTTAGATATAGTTTGGAAGCTTCCAATATATTTTATTATATCAAAGTAAAATTTCGTCATAAGACAGGGTAAGGTTGGTTGACCACGTGATACGAACTTGCCGTTGTACCAGTGACAAAGAAATATCATGTGTCATACGTAAATAAATTTAAGAAGTTTTCGTGTGTTTCTACTGTTAGAAATTAGTGTTCCACACAACCTAAGGGGAATTTAATAAAAAGTTAATGTGAATAAAAAATTTAAAGGAGAAACTGGTAAATAAAAGTAATCACCAGACTCTTACCCGGCAGTTATGGCTGGGAGCACTAACCCCAACATTTCAAGTGTTCCAGCTGCCAATGAATAGCTAGCTAGCTACAGGACCTGCAACCTCTAAGCTAACATTACCAGCTAGAAACTTATCTGGCTTTCAATACGGTGGGAGTATCAAGTCTGGCGGGATCAAGTTCTCCTGCACGTGGTAGCTTTTGCGTAGTCAAGAGGACGAGCGGTGATGTTGATGCCTTGGTAGTTGGGACGAGAGTGTTCGCCAGCGCACTAGCCGACCCCAAACGTTGCCAAGCTTTTTCATCATGCTCACTATCCCCTTTGATTATCTTTTGAATATTATTTGCCCTTTTAATGGCTTAAATGTTTATTATAATTTTATTTTAATATATATAAATGGAATAACCCAAGGGAAGCAACGATTTGCCATCAGTAAATTTATTTATTTATCCTTTATTTTAAGGTTAATTCCAACACACTCCCCAGCAAAGATTGCAATTTTATTTTAAATTGCAATTATACTTATTTAATATTTTGGGGTCATGTATGGTTATGGCAGATATAGTCACTCCGCACTATTCCCTGGAAATCCATATGGTGATTTGTTTGATTATTGTTAAATCCTCACTAGGTCATGAAGTAGGGTATAGTGTAGCATTTTTGGGGAACACATATTTGAGAAAGGTACTCAAATATATTTTCTAACCTAAGACATAAAATTATTAACTTAATTCTAAACAAGACATTGAAATAAACAAATCATCCTCACCTTAGCAATATATCTTCACCCTTGAAGAGGATGTAACCTTTGTTTTCCTAAATATCCCCCTAAAAATTAACTAAGGTGTAGCATTTTTTAATATTAAACACCAACTTAACCTAAATCTAACTTAATCTAACAACTTACAAGTAAGGCAGTTTATCCCTAAGCATCTTATTGAACTTTATTGCTGCGTGCCGCCTAGGTCTAGGGTTAACCTGACTATCAATGTCACAAGCTGGAGGCTCATTGGTGCCACCGTCCAACTCACTTCCATTCCCTTCCCTCCCCGCGTGAGTCCCACTCCAGTGTTTCCTGGTCATCCACCCATATGTTCTCATCATCCCTCAATACAATGGATGAATTGCTATGTAATTTTATAAATTAGTTGGGTGTTATGGACTTCAGGTCATCAACACTGGATCTATAAGTTAGGGGCCTGGAGTTCATAGCTAGGTGAATATTCGAAATAGATGTTAGCAATTCAAAATAAGACAGCTTAGCCCTGCCAATTACCTTGTATAGGGAGTTCTTTAGGGTACGAATAAGTCGTTCCCAGGCGGAACCAACCCATGCAGAATATACAAGAATCTTAATGTGTTTAATCCTGCATTTCTCCAGTTCTTCCCTAAATTCTTCTGATTTGAGGGCATTTTCTAATACAAGACCCCCTTTTAAAAATTATTTTGCATTATCAGAGTACATATACTGGGGAATGGAGTGGGCGTTGCAAAACCGTTGGAAGGCTAACAGAACATTTTTGGTGGTCATATCTGATACTAGTTCAAAGTGAACAGCTCTTATATTCAAACAAGTAAATATTAAAAGAAATACCTTCACTGCCTTGGCTGCCACTATATCTTGAACCCAAAAATGACCCGTATAATCCACTCCAACATGTTGGAAGGGTTTCACTAAATTCATGTGATGCTTAAGCATGTCTGTAAATTTTGGATATTTAAATGCTAATGCATTGTATTTTTTACAAACTGTACAAGTTCCCAGTGCACTCTTGACTGCCGCCCTACCCTTAGGTATCCAAAATCCTTGTTTCGTAATATAATTTAAGGTAGTACCAATGCCTAAAATGCTGCATTTTTAGATGACAGTCATTTATAATGAGAAGAGTAAGTCTGCTTTCCTTTGGCAAGACTATGGGATTGTGTACATTATAATCAAAATACAAACATTTGCTTATCCTGCCTCTGGATCTTAAAATGCCTTTATTATCTAGGAATAAGTTAAGAGGTATTACTTTGTTATTATTAGTAGTATTGTTTTGGATACCAGCATTACTTAAAGATTCCAGTTCCTTTTGGAAATATTCCTTCTGAGCTGTTTTTATCCAGTACTCCCATGCCTTCATTTTAGGGTCACAGCCTTTAATCTTGCTCAGGAACTTGTACATATATGAGGTGCACTTTATCAGCTTATTTATACTAGAGTACTTATTTATATTCAAAACTCCAGTGTTTACTTTAGCAGGCTGATGTGCACACAAAGTACTTATTAAGGGTTTCTGAGCAGGTGATATACTAAGAAAGGGATATTGTGGCCACTGGGTGAAATTATTAGACAACCACTGCAGACCTTCCAGCCAGAATTTTATCTTAGTTGTAAACTTACTATAAGTAAGCCCCTTTGTTACCAGGTCTGCAGGGTTTTCGTCAGTAATTACATACTTATGATGGATGGGAACATGGTACTTATTCATTATCTCCGTTTTTAAACTTGTGGCATCTAATATTCTGTTACGGAGGAACTTGGACTTGGTCTTCGTCTCCTTTGTCAACAGCCAGTTTAATACCACTTGGGCATCTACACAAATATTTATGAATCTAATTTGCATGCCCTTATAAGAGTCTAGAATTGATGGTATGCATTTTAGAGCCAATATGACTCCCATGAGCTCCAAAGTAGGAATGCTATGCTGATTCTTGGCCTTAAGAGGTGCTAATTTGGATTTGGCAAATACAAAGGATCGCTGGTCATTATCATTTACAGCATAAGCTACAAAGCCATATGCCTCAGCAGAACTATCACAAAAAATATGCAAGCCATACCCTGCATCCTCATTAAATGCCTGTCTACTAAAATTTAGTTGTGGTAATTGTTCTAAATCCTTACTCAGCTTTTTCATTTCAGTACATATTTCATTATTTAATGTATCATCCCAGCCTACTTCAGACTTCCATATCTTTCGCATTAATATCTTCCCTCTTATTGTAACAGGGAGAGCAAAATTGATTGGGTCAAATAACTTTGAGGTCTGGGATAGCACCCTTCTTTTTGTGTTAGCTTGTGGGTCCAATTTACAAGGGGCTATGCTTAGGGTGTCTTTATTAAAATTATACTTGTACCCCAAGACCTTTTCTTCCTCACAATTATGTTCCACAAGTCTTTCATCACGTGCCATCTGTTCTCTCAATTCTTGTGAATTGGAGTTCCATGATCTAAGCTCGAATCCTCCTTCTTTCATCCTTAAATAGGCCTGATCATAAATGTCATGCATTTCATTTACTTTATTACCAGTTACTATTAAATTATCAACATAAAAATATTGGCCAGTATATAACTTACATTGTCATTAGGGAAGGAATTAGCATGATGTTGCATAACATAATGGAGTATGAAGGGAGAGGAAGTAAACCCAAAAACAATAGTTTTAAATCTATAGGCTACTAATTTGTTACCTCTTTTCCAGAAAAAGCAAAATCTATTTTTATCAGCTTCCTCCTTAAGTTTAATCATTAAGAAAGCTTGCTTAACATCACTTAACATAACATATTGTTGGACCTGAACTTAAACAACATTTCCAGTATATTGTTCATCATATCTATGCCTGTATAGGCTGCTTCATTTAAAGAAGGCAATTCTTTACTTGTCTTAAAAGAACAGTTAAAGACAGGTCTTATTTTTGTTGTTACCTGCTCATCAGTTTTAACAACAGGCCTATGTGGAATCCAGACTTTGTTCTTATATTCCAATGGGTTTACTTCAATCTCTTCAATTATGTTATCCCTAATCTGCTGATCAAAGACAGCCTGATATTTATCTTTTAATCCCTTAGCTTCTAGCTGTTTGATGGTTCTGTCCAATACCTTCAAGGCAATAGAATGATTAGATGGTACTGAATTTACTTTGTGATCTTGCCAGGGTAATGATACATGATAGTGACCATCTTGGAATTTAATATTATCTTTAAATTTATCTACTTGCTCTTGGTCAACAGATGTTAATTCACTATTGTCAGTTTTTATACCCATGGATTCTAGACTGAACAAATTCTCAAGGCCGTTGTCTACCTCAGAGTCTGATAGAATATTCTCTAAAGGAATGAAATATAACTTAAAAGGGCCTAAAATGGTGTTAACTGATGTTTTGACATCATTGACATTTATTCTGTAAAAGTTGTCTTACTACTTGCCCCTCTTATTCATTAAGAAAATTATAGATGTTTCCAATAGGGGCAACTTTGTTGTCCATCACAAGGCATGTCCCTCCTAAAATGTTATCTAAAGAAAGGGAGGGCATATACTGTATCACATCAATGACCAGAAGCATATCTACTGTTATGGTATCTTGATCTTTTTCACTATAAAATGAATCATCCAACAACTTGATTTTATTAGCTTTAAATTTAGAAATTACTTTGCTAATTCCTGATACTTCCAATGTTATGTCAAAAGCATCGTCTACCAGCAAGGGTATGAAAAGTAACCTCCTGCCTATTTTGATCCCTGTAGACATCTGTTTGAATAATTTAGTATCCTGGCCCACATAAGTATTTATCTCACATTCAAGTTGAAATAACTTATTGATATCATGGCACAGATCTTTAAAGGCCCTTTGGGAGATATATGATCTCTGGCTTCCTGTGTCTATAAGACATCTTACTACCTTTTCCTTCCTCCCACATTTCAGTGTTAAATTCATGGTGGGTAGCATTTTATTTGAGTCAAAGCTTCTCTGAGCTAGACACAAACTTACATTTGTCTTTAGCTCAGGTTGCTTTCTCTCTAAAGGACATAAGGCTGTGAAGTGTTCTTTAGAATTACAGCTCTTGCAGGCGAACCTAAGCTTCCCTTGTTTGCCGAAACAACTGTTTTCGTCATGACCAGCTCCTGCACATCTTGTGCAGAGCGTTAGTTCGTTCAGCCTATCAATTTTGTTCTTATATGTAGGGAATGCAGTACATTTTCCCAGAGTGTGTAAATCACTGCCACATAATTTACAAGCTGGTGGTTTACCGCAGTCTTATAATTTTGGAAGGTGTTTTAGCTGCTGGTTTAGATTCAAAGGTAGATTTAGTTTGGAGAGTCTTTTGAGGAGTCTTAATTTGGGTAGATTTGAGAACCGCAGGTTTAGATCTTGCAGGGTTAGTGCGACTTAGCAAGTTTAATAAATGATGATAATTATCAAACAACTCAACCAAGGAAGGATAACTTGTCCTTAAATGATTAATGAATTCCTTCTTTACCAAACTAGGAAGTTTGTTAAATACCACATGACTAATCATTTTTAACCCTGCACTATCCTCCTGTAGGAAATCTAAACCATGTTGTTGCAGCTCATAGACTTGTGCTTTAATCTCATTTATATAGACTCTTACTGATTGAAAGTCAGGATCATTTCCCCAAGAAGGAGTAGCTTTCATAATGTTATTTATTGTTTGATCTATAATAAATTCCTTATCTGAAAATTCTTTCTTTAACAAGGAAATGGCTACCTCATAGTTATCATCAGTAATAGATAGATGTTTGACTACAGATAAAGCATAGTCTCTTAAGTAGCCAACTAAATAAGCTAACTTTGTGGATTTAGAAAGATTACTCTTGGTTCCAATAACCACATTAAATTGATTATAAAATGTGTTAAAGGCAAATTTGTCCTTTTCAGTGCCATTAAAAGAGCCACACTCTAAAGGAGGAAGTTTACTCTCACTTGTACTGACTTGTTTGAATAATTTTAAAAGGTCTTTACTAGAAGCTGAGTTATTACTGTTATCATGCTTATCTTCATCCTTTAAAGGCTCAAATTGGCTACACCCAGCATTCACTTCCATAAAATATGAAGTTTGTTCATCAAGCTCACGGTTCAAGATACTTTCTTCAATGTCATTATCAACCATCAATTCATTTATCTGACCATCATAATCTTGAATGATGTTTTTCTCTTTCTCAATCTCATTAAAACTGAGTTTATACAATGAAGTAGTCAGCTTATTATCATCAGCATATTTCTGAAGGTGTTTCAAGTGCAAGGTAATTTTTCTTTTATGCACACCTCTCGATTTTCTCAAAGCAGATAATTTATCCGAAAATTTTGAGTCCATAATATTAGAAGTGGCCATGGTTATATACGATAACTACCAATGAATTATAAGGGAGGGCATCTATCAAGAATGCACAGAAACACTAGTTAAGCCCAACGCCAAACTGATAATTTAAGCTTTACGATAACTACATCACCGCTATAATTTAAAGTTAATAATACCTCGTTAGTGTCAAATAATCTGAGGATAACTACGCAATGTTCACGTGACACGGTGCTAGATTAAAGATAAAAAAAAAATTACCACATAAAACAGTCACCCCGAACACACGCTTAACAACCATTCATATCATGAACCTTGCCAAATATTCTTATGAATAGATGACAATGAACTTTGGAGAAGACTCATTTTCTTTGCTCCAAGGCAAACACAATGGCACCAATTATGCGTGCCTGATACTTGACCAGCCCTTCGTCTTTCAGGTGAACACCGTCACCAAAGTACTGGTGATGGTTTAGCTGATCAGGTGACTCCAACAGCACCATGTGATGCAATAGGCCACTATTTTTAATGGTCTTATTTAGATAGTTGTTAAGCACGTGCCGGCGCCGATTGAATTCCTCAACACTGGTGTGCCATGCCTGTTATCGGGAAGACAGTACCTCGGCTCAATCTGAACTACTAGTTTGAGGCAATGAGGCAGGTGCTGGTTGAGCCGTTCATAAAAGGCCTTCATCCACTGTTTGATTTCTGAGTTAGTGTTGTGGACAGTGAGAGAGTTGCCACCAAAAATTATTACTACAATGTCAGGATCTACTCCAGCCAGGGCCTCAAACTCACCTGGTCTATTTAACACATATTGGTAATCCTTACCTGAATGGTATCTGAAGTGGCAGTCAATTTCAACTCTCTCACCGCCAACCTCTAACTCTATCCCAATGGCAGTGATTGCACAGAGCACGCACAAAGGAATGACCGTAGAAGAGTACCTTCATGACTTATCTACGCCTGAATTCCCTAATTCTTATGAATTAGAAAATTCTAACCACTAGTGAATGGAACACCGTATTGAAAATTATCCGTATTGAAAATTAACGACCGTATTGAAAATTAAATTGTGGTAGAAATTAGTGTTCCACACAACCTAAGGAGAATTTAATAAAAAAGTTAATGTGAATAAGAAATTTAAAGGAGAAACCGGTAAATAAAAGTAATCACAAGACTCTTACCCGGCAGTTATGGCTGGGAGCACTCACCCCCACATTTCAGTGTTCCAGCTGCCAATGAATAGCTAGCTAGCTACAGGACCTGCAACCTCTAAGCTAACATTAATAGCTAGAAACTTATCTGGCTTTCAATACGGTGGAGTATCGAGTCTGGCGGGATCAAGTTCTCCTGCACGTGGTAGCTTTTGCGTAGTCAAGATGACGAGCGGTGATGTTGATGCCTTGGTAGTTGGGACGAGTGTGTTCGCCAGCGCACTGCGCACTAGCGGCTAGCCGACCGGGCCCGACCCCAAACGTTGCCAAGCTTTTTCATCATGCTCACTATCCCCTTTGATTATCTTTTAAATATTATTTGCCCTTTTAATGGCTTAAATGTTTATTATAATTTTATTTTAATATATATAAATGAAATAACCCGAGGGAAGCAACGATTTGCCATCAGTAAATTTATTTATTTATCCTTTATTTTAAGGTTAATTCCAACACTACGTTCAGATCTGCAGATATTAGTAGCAGAAGGAAAAAGAAAGGAGAAATAAAGGAGGATAAGGAAGAAGGGAGGAGGAAGAGGAGGAGCAGCCAAGCCACTATACTTAATGTCACATTTCAATTCCTCAATATTTTGTCTAATATGTAGTGTTTTCATGTATTTCTAGTCTCAGACGTATAGATGGAAGCAATAGAAGGAAAAAGGAGAAACAAAGGAGGAGGACGAAGAAGAACTGCGAAATAGAGGCAGAATAGAAGGAGCCAAGGTGTAATATTTAAGTAAGTGTCCCTTATAATGCATATTGTTGTTTTGAGGGATATATTTGGGATGTTTTAAGTATGTTCAGTAGTATTGGGGTGTTACAAGATGTTTTGGATGTATATTGTGCGTTTGCAGTATGTTTTAGATCATTTAGGTAATTTTTACATACCTTGAGTGTGATGTAGAGGTGTGATTGAGTATTTGCATGTTTTGAGTGTGTTTTGGGAACATTTTGAGAGGTTGTATAGTGTTTTGAGTGGTTTTAGGTGGTGTGGGTGTATGTTACAAGTCTTTTAGTTGTGTGTGGGGTGATTTGAGTATATATTGGGTGTTTCTACTGAGTTTTGTGTGTGTTCAGTGGCATTTTGAGCTGTTACATGGTGTTTTAACTGTTTAAGCATAGTAATGAGTGTTTTAAGTGGTTTCGGTGTGTGAGGGGTGTCTTGGGTGTGTGGTAGTGATTTTGGTTTATAGTGAGTGATTCTACTGATTGTGTGTGTTTGGGATCATTTAAAGGTATTGCCTAGCGTTTTGAATGTCTTTTGGGTTAGTTTTAAGTGGTGTGGGTGTGTGGGAACAGTGTTCTGGGTGTGTGGGAGCCGTCTTAGCAAAAACATGGTGACCAAAGAAATAGAGACAAATTTTGAGCCAAACTGTACGAATAATACACTCAATATACAAATAAATGATCAAAAGTAATCAAACTAAGTTATACACAAACAAAATAAATAAACTAAATATAAAAACCACGTGAAATCTCAAATAAATTTATTAAACACATCTGCAGAATGACCCAATATAGGAGAAAATGGCCAAATCCTCCTGCCAGTGAGGGAAATAAGGAGTCTGGGGATGCGGAATGGCAGTGACACCTACCATACCACACCACATTTTTGCCTCTCACGGCTGACTCTCCCTGCTTTGGACTTCCACCTGGTCACTGCGCCTCGCTGAATTCCTCGCCCAAGTGCTGAGTGAGGTAGAACATCGGGGAAGACGTAATAACGTAGGTAAAGGAAGCAGAAAGGTGAAATGAGTTAATCTGCTGTTTTGAGTGGCGCCATGATTGTGAATCTGACACTGACAGTTATCCCGTCACATACCTCATCTGCGTGGGTTTTGAGTTGCCAGCAGTCGCCAGATCTCTGCCGGATGTATACTGTTACCAATATAGTGAAAGAACTCTCTCTGTTGAACTATTATGACTTGTGTGTATATATGATAGAATCTCTTTTTTTCCTTCTTAATATTCTCTCTCTCTCTCTCTCTCTCTCTCTCTCTCTCTCTCTCTCTCTCTCTCTCTCTCTCTCTCACACACACACACACACACACACACTGTCACGATCTGACCTAGGTTAACTTACCCATCCATTCCTTTTTGCCCAGCTGTGTTTTCTTTGGCCAGTGGTGGGGTGGGCAAATACAATTCTTACCATATTTTACATTAACGTAAGTTCCTTTATATTCGTTATTAGTTTACAAGACTGTATTTCTTTTATTCATTGTGTTGTAGATAGGGATGTTGTTTGTGAGT
>NC_059287.1:0-10000 GCF_017591435.1 Portunus trituberculatus
AAATGGCCTTGAAACCTGCCAAACTATCTTCAATTTCCTTAAAACCTCCCAAATTGTCTTAATATACCCTCAAAACCAGCCAAACTGTTATAAATTGCCCTCAAAACCTGCCAAATTGTAACAAAATGTCCTCAAAACATACCAAACTGTCTTAACATGGCCTCTAAACTGTCTTACAATACCCTCAAAACATGCCAAACTGTCTAAAATGTCCTCAAAACATACCAAACTGTCTAAAATGCCCTTAGAACATGCCAAACTGTCTAAAATGCCCTTAAAACATGCCAAACTATTTTAAAATACCCATCAAACATGCCAAACTGCCTCAAAATGTCCTCAAAATCTTATCCAGCCCAACCTAACCTAACCACACTTCACACCACACACCACACCACTGACCTGCATAAGGAAGGAAGCCGTGTGACCTCAGCTTTGAGTGGCCACCTCCTCTCGGGTCACAGTGAAGTCGCAGTCCAGGGAGTCCTGTGGCAAAAGATCAGAGGTCACACAGGTCACAATGGGATAGTAATAATAGTAATAGTATTAGTAGGAGGAGGAGGAGGAGGAGGAGGAGGAGGAGGAGGAGGAGGAGGAGGAGGAGGAGGAGGAGGAGGAGGAGGAGGAAGGAGGAGGAGGAGGAGGAGGAGGAGAGAGAGAGAGAGAGAGAGAGAGAGAGAGAGAGAGAGAGAGAGAGAGAGAGAGAGAGAGAGAGAGAGAGAGAGAGAGAGAGAGAGAGAGAGAGAGAGAATAGCAAAAAATTTATAAAATGACAATATTTATTATTTTACCTTTTCTTTTTTTCTCTTCTCTTCTTCTTCTCCTCTTCTCATCTTCTTCCACCTCTTCCTTCTTCTTCTTCTTCTTCTTCCTCCTCTTCTTCTTGTCTTGGTCTGTCTTTCTTCATATTCTTAACACAATCTGAAATAAATAAAACTGGATTAATATCTGAGAGAGAGAGAGAGAGAGAGAGAGAGAGAGAGAGAGAGAGAGAGAGAGAGAGCAGTGAGTGACATAAGCATTGAGTGCAATAATGTTAAAGCTAAGTCAACAGATAACTTTTCACTGAGTTGGGTGTGATGTGCAAGGATTTAAGTCTAGGTATACTGACAGTATTGTAGGTAGTTCTCAAGATGTATAGTCCTGTATCCAAACCATTTCAGGCCATGATTAATGTAATTCATGATTGACTATACTAATGTGTTAACTATGGAATTTTTAATGATATGCATACAAATTGTGGTCTAGCAGATCCCAAAGAATACAAATTTCTCAACTCTTGTAATGAATTACCACTGTTTCTTGATATGGATTTTGTAAGACAGTGATTTCCAAACAAATGATAAATTACCACTTTAGGGATAATGGAAGGATACAGAAAAAAAAAGAAAGTTAAGAATTCTGGAAATTATGAAAACACTGCAGTCTGTAAAGTTGTTGAATAAACCTGTTATAAACACATAGTGAAATTGAGCAACAACAATAAACATTCAGAACTGCTATACATATACAAAACTTGAAAAGAAGAAAAATTATTTAAGTGTGTGGCAAGCCAGGTTTCAATAAGGAATGCTTGAGAACACAGATATTCAATAACTCTGATCACATGTGGGCTTGTTACTCACTACCTGAGCCTGCCTCTTTTTCACATTGTCATTTCTCTCTAAGCACCAGCTGATGCTAAAATCTTGAATTTTTATTTAGCTATAAATATCTTAATATAAAAAAAAATGTTAATGGCATTAAATGACTTGGTGATCGCCTCCCAAGCTAATTTTTTTCTTGTGAAGGCTAGCTGGGTTTGTTGAGCGGTCTTGCAAGTCTTTATTCTCTTTTACAAGATTGAGAATCAATATTCTCTCTTCGTGCGTGAGTGGTTTGGCCCGGTCACAGCTTCTTCCCTCCATTCTTGTAGCGCACTGTGGTTTTGTTGTTGTTCGTGGAGCTCAAATCCGGATTACAGTTATACCAATACTGAAACAACTGTTACCAACTCATGCTAGCGGCAGACCTCTCGCGCCCTACCTTCCACGGCGACTCTTGGTATGGATTGAAGGTAAGGGCGAAGGCTTTGCCTTGCTGGTCGAAGGGAAGGTCCGTGCCTTGGCCTTCGCGACTCTTGGTACGGCCCTTAGTCACTTTGTTACTGAATCATAAAAAACACACAAAGCGAGTAGATGAAGCACTGATGGAGCGATGGCGTGGGCATACACTTCATCACTTCAGGAGCCAAAATTTTAAAATATCTTGAAACACCATTAAAACACCCTAAAATAGCCTAAAATACTTGAAAGTCTTAAACACCCTTAAATAACCTTAAAATAGCCTTAAAAAACACTAAAACAGCCTTAAACACCCTTAAAATAGCATAAAACTCCCTTAAACATCCTAAAATTCTTAAAACACCCTAAAATAGCCTTAAACAATCTAAAACAGCCTAAAAATACCCTGAGACAGCCTTAAAACATCCTAAAGTAGCCTTAAACACCCTCAAAGTTTTCAAACACCCTAAAACAGCCTTCAATACTCACAGTTGGCTAAGTGTGTCCCAGCTGGTGCAGATGCCATGTTCCATCCCTACATAGAGCAACTTCCTTTAGTACGGCCGGTGGTGTCTGGTGATCCTGTTGGGAGGAGGAGGTGGTGGTGGTAGTAGTAGTGGTGGTGGTTATACTAGTACTAGTGGTGGTAGTGAAATGGTGTGGTTTTGTGAGCATCTGATGTGGTAATGTTGTGGGTGGTGGTTGGACAGTGGTGTGGTGGTGGTTGGACAGTGGTGGTGGTGGTGGTGGGGTGATGGTGGTGGTAATAGAAGGATTTTAAAAAGACAAATATTTTCTGGCCAAAACAAGTGAAAAAAATTGATGTTCATGAGACAAAATTGTAAGAAAAAACACGCTATCACACATCCCACACTCACCAAACACACACCACACCAGCACACACCATTCCCACACCTGCACACACCAGTAAATCATAAACAACTCTTTGCAAACACTGGAAAACGTAAAAAACACACACCAAAAAAATATATAGTTTACACACAAAAAAAAAAACACTTACACACACACCGCACGCACCACATACACACCACACCTGCGGAAACCTTTCCCACACCCGCACACACCAGCACAGTATACAGCTTGGTGTGTGGAGGGAGATATGGAGGAAAGATATGGAGGGAAAATTAGAAAAATTGTCAGGTTTTGAAGTGAGATTTAGAAAAGTACTATTTTGACTATGATAGAAGTGAGATAGGAGAGTCAAAATTGGAGGGAAGGTGGAGGAAACATGGAGGAAATAGTCTATGGAAGGAAAAGCCTGGAGGTAACCTGTGGAGGGAGATATAGAGGAAACAAGACAAACATTACCTAAACAAAAAGCACCAAAAATTACCTTAAAATATTGCATCACACAACACACACACACACACACACACACACACACACAAAACAACCCTCAAATCACACCTGGAAAACACCTACAATAAGTCTACCCTAGCCAACCCACACCAAAAAAAAAAAAACAATATACCTACATAGCTATAGTTGACATTACAAAAACTTACAAAAAATACACTTACACACCCACCACACTCACAGCACACCTACAGACACCTCTCCCACACCCACACACACTCACCTCTCCCTCTGGAACTTGGTGAGTGGAGTATTTGTGGAGTTTTGTCGCAGAGAGGACACAGGCAGCCCGTCACCACCAGCGGCTCTCCAAGGACCAGTTGTGACATTGCGGCAAGCCATGGTGCACCTATGGAATAGTGATAGTTGTAATTGTAGTGGTAGTAATAGTATAAATGAGGCATGACAAGGCGTAGGAAAGGAGAAAACTGACTAAAGGCCAACACAGAAAAGGGCCTATGTGGGAGGCACTGAAGCAGGGTGATGCACACTGCCTAACACACAATAACACCAACACATCTCAGTAACCGCTTCAACTATCAAACTATCACGCATATGGGAGTGCACAAACTATCTACAGAGCCAATATGGGGGCGTAGTAAATGAGAAAAACTGAAAATAGTTAACACAGAAATGGCCGATGTGGCAAGCAGGATGGCGGACACTGCCTAACACAATAACACCACCATATCTCAGTAACCGCTTCAAATATCACACTATTACGGATATGGAAGGTGTATGGGTGCATAACCTATCTATGGAGGCAATATGGGGGCACAACAAGGCGTAGGAGGGCAGGAATGGTAAACCTACAGAGTTTCACCACCTTGCCCTTTCTGGACAAAACTATTTTTTTGTGGTAGATTTTGGCTTGCTTTTAATTATCTTGATCTTGATCTTGATGGTACAGGTGACGCAGAATTTCTTCTGGGTCAGGCCTATCGGCAGCTCCTGTAGGGAAATTAAAATACCACTTGTTTTTGGCGCAAATCAACCAATTTTTTTTTACAGCCCCGAAACATATTATGATTTCCATCAAAAAACAACTGGTAAATTAATTAAAAACAAGCTGAAATCTACCAGAAGAAATTTGTTTGTAAACAATTAAGCCCATGTCACGGTATGTCACGGCCGAGCCGCCGCCGGGTTTGATGCGGGAGGCGAGGCTATTGTCATGGCTGATCACCAAAACACGCTTAAAAAAAGAAAAAAAATGTGTCGCCATTCAAAAAGGTTGCATCTAGTATATATGGGGTTCAAATTACTCGTAATCAGGAGTTCTATCTCTTGAGGTGGGTAAAAAAAAAAAAAAAAAAACACGTAGCTGATTGTGGTGAAACTCTGCAGTAATACCGCAGGAATGACCACCACAAATGAGGCAACAAAAATCCGAAAGTTGCTTATTAAAGACGCACTTATTTTCAGTTTACCAGACTTTTTTTTCACCTTAATTGGCACGTCTCACTACTCTACATACTTCACCTAATAACCATGTACACTCACACACTTGGGAATAACTCACCTGCTCCACAAATGTTCAAAAGCTGTCAATGTCAACACTCCAAGCTAGCAATGACGGGTGTTCTGGCTGGTTCTGGTTGGTGTCGGAAGTAATGCCTTTTGGAACGGCACTTCCTGATGGGTTTTCCTGTCGCTCCGGGTTTTTTATATTGCTGTTTATTAATTTTACTGTTGTTATATTCACTGTCTGGTTTTTTTTTTTTTTTTTTTTTCTTTTTAGTTTTGCATATTTCTTTTCTGTTTTTGTCTTTTTCTCCAAAATTCCAACAATATGTCTTTTGGTATTTTCAATTTCACTGTTTTCATATAGCAAACAGTGCTTCCACTTTCAAGGAAATATCCTTATTTTAGGAAATTTTTATGTCACAAGGATCATGTTAAGGAAATTACTAAATCTAAGGAAATTCTAAGGAAATTGGCTTATTTCATTAAAATATCTAAATTTTCTAGCAGCAACTAATATTGTACAGAGCATATCTAGCCAGAGAACTTGGATATGATCATCCTGATGTAAGATCGTTTTATTCCCACTGCAGAGATTTTCTAAGAGAATGTGTAGAGCAGATCCTCTCTAGATTTGATAACATTGGAGATTTTGATTTTTTATCTTGCCTATCTCCTGAAGTAGCCCAAAATCTAACTCTTCCTTCACTGGCCCCTATTTTTGAAAGGTTGCCATACTTGAAGGATGTTGTTGACCTACAGCAAACAAACCTTGAATGGAGACAGACAACTAACTATCTGAGTTCTAGTGTGTCAAAAAGTTTAGATCACAGTGTGTTTTGGCAGTCAGTTTTTGAAGCTAAAAATATAGCAGGAATATACAAAATCCACAGCTCAGCAGGATGGTTTCACTATTGTTCTCACTCCCTTACTCAAATGCAGCTGTAGAAAGATTGTTTAGTCAGCTGAAACTGATTAAGAATGACCATCGAGCATCACTTAAGAATGAAAGCGTACTTGGTCTAATTACAGCAAAGACAGCTTTCCAGAAGAAAGTTCAACATCAGGCTGCAGTCATAGATCCACCACATAGTATGCTTAGACTCCACAGTAAAATGAAAGCCAGTGCAGATAATGATCAATGTTCAAATATCAGAAAACTATTCCTAAGCGGTTTCAAGGAAAAATAATGTTTACAATTTAGTATCACTGTTGGTATGCCATATAAGGAAAGAGATGGGGAGAGCCAGACTCTGCCAGAGAGGAAAGTTGTGTTGTGTTACCTTTGTGACAGGAGTATAAATTTTATATTTGTAGTTTTGTTTATTGCAACAATGCCCAAAGAGAAGAAAATGTATTTTTTTGGCATGTAGGATACAGTATATTTATTCATACCACAGAATATAGATTTTCATAGTCTTATTAATTGCACCAAAGAGAAGATTGTGTATTTTAAGTTGGCATGTAGGATATACCCTGTACCATGGACCTCTGTAACACTGGAGTCCAGTGTTACAGAGGTCTATGGAATCTGTGTAATTTATGTGAAAGGAACATATATTGTTATAGTCTTATTGTACCAAAGAGAAAGAATACTTATTTCAGTTGGCATGTAGGATTTATTTATTAACATTAAACAAGATGTGAATTGTTTTTATGAATTATGAATGATTTTTATGAATTTTTGTGAATTAATAAGTAATTGTTAAACAATTAATTAAACGATTAAAAAGACAAATGGTACTTTTATATGACAACCTCTGTTTAGCTTGAATGAAAAGAATGCAAAAATTATACCTAAGAAAGTTAGGGAAAATATAAAGAAATGTTGGATTGAGGTCAAGGAAACCTAAGGAAATTTTACGAGAGGTTAAAGGAATTTAAGATTTTGGGTGTGGAAGCACTGATAGCAAATCTCCTAGTATGGCATCTGTGTCTTCTTGGTAGGGTCGTTGTAGGACTGGGTGTCTCTGTCTTTCTAAGTTGTAGGCTGGACAGTAAAGAATAAAATGTTTTAGGTCTTCCACTGGATCACCACACATAATACATTCTGTTGCCGCATTTATAAACCTTTGCCTATCTCCAAGATCCATATTGTTGGTCCTACATCGAAAGAGTATTATGGTAGCCTCCCTGTTGTCATAAATCTTATCCTGCCCTCCTATAGACTTTGCCTCATCTCCCTGTACATCTTCAAGCTTACTTTCCCTTCCATCTCCTGTTTCCACATCTTTGTGTCCCATTCCTTCACCTTCCTACTGATATCCAAATAACTCTCAGCCTCCCCTCTTAATCCGATTAGCTGTCTGTATTCTAGGAGTCCGAAATCTTTCTCTAATGTCTTCTACGCAAAATCTCAACATCATTGTATACACTTCCTCTATCACTCAAAGTTCTTATAAAATGCAAAATAACATTTAAATCAAATAAAACTAATATGAAATGGTAAAGGAAAATCATGTCATTCTGCCTTTAAAACCGTAAAAACATCCTAAAAAATGTTGATATCTTAAAATCTTGCTTAAAAATGCTTTCTTCTCTCTCCACGACTGTTTTCCAAAGCCACAGAGATGACTGACGGGTTTTAAGAGTGTTTCTCCTGTTAGCAATGCTGAAATCATGTCATTCTACCTTCAAAACCGTAAAAACACCCTAAAAAATGTTCTGATATCTTAAAATCTTGCTAAAAATGCTTTATTCTTTCATCACGCGTGCCTCTCCACCTGCCTCACGGCCACCTGACCCTGTGCCACCCTGGACTGCCCCTTACTATGCTGCTGCAGTAGGGGGCTGAGCGTGCAGTCCCCGTATCCCAGGCTGGCGTGCCTTCGACCCTCCAGGACGTGGTGCAGCTCTTGCTGGAAATCCGAGCCGAGGTCAAGGACTTGCGTGTGAGGGTCACTGCCTTGGAGCTACAGCGGGACGCAGTGAGACCTCTGCCCCAGCCAGTGTCGGCCCCAGTCCAGCCAGCGCCCCAACCTGCCCCAGATAACAGGCCCCAGAGTGCGCCAGCCAGCCCGCGGCTCCACCCAGTGTCTGCCCCGGTACATCCTTCGCCCCAGTCTGCCCCTGATAGCCGGCCCCAAAGTGTGCTGGCTAGTTCTCAATCATGGTGAGTCAAGCCACCAGCCCCAGTCCAGCCACCGCTCCAGGCAGCCCCGGCGGCATTTTCCCGAACTGTATACTATTTCGTCAAGGGAGGTTTCAGCAGCCAATCACAGCGCGCCTAAGCATCCATCTGCTCATGACGTCATGAGTCACCACAACCAATCATGATTACGATAGATGAATTGATGAAAGGAGTCAAATTCTTGCATTTTAGAGCAAAAATAAATTTTAGTTGTTGACATTTAATGAAATTTAATGAAATAATTATATTCTCATTCTCATCCTTATTTTCCTCTTTCACCAATGTTTCCTACTCATCTACCTCATACACTTGCGCCTCTCTCTCTCTCTCTCTCTCTCTCTCTCTCTCTCTCTCTCTCTCTCTCTCTCTCTGATGAATGTAATAATGTATGTGTGTGTGTGTGTGTGTATATATATATATATATATATATATATATATATATATATATATATATATATATATATATATATATATATATATATATATATATATATATATATATATAATTTTGAGAATGTGGGTGTAAACATGCATTTAATGTGATGTAATTCAATTAATGGGATTAGTTAATATTATTAACAATCACAAAGGATAAATCATCACTAACACTCAACATACTTCTTTTTCCCTACTGGACACTTATTATATAATAAAGCTGAAGTGAGTGCTTGTATTTTTTTTTATTCCTCATCCCACTTTATGCAATTATTCTATAAAATCAGCCGTCTATGGAGCAAATCGCAATTACGTGTCAGTTTTGGTTGGTTCCAGCGATGATATATATCATACGTGTTTATATACTATTCCTCCCCAAAAAAAAAAATACATGTTATGTTATAGTTTTCCATTCAGCGTTTATTCCCCTTCATAGAAAATATAGATTTGATAGGGTAGACAAAAGTAATTTACTGTTAGATTGATGAGTAAAAAGCATTTCAGTTGGTTTATTTAACCAGCTTTATATATCAGAATGTAATTATTTCATTAGATGTCAACTATGAAAATGTATTTTTGCTCCTAAATGCAAAAATTTTACTCCTTTCATCAATTCATCTATCGTAATCACGATTGGCTGTGGTGACTCGTGACGTCATGACGTCGTGACGTCATGGATGACTATGCGCGCTGTGATTGGCTGCTGAAACCTCCCTTGACGAAATAGTATACAGTTCGGGAAAATGCATCCCGTCAACACTGCTACGTAACGATGATACGATACGTAGAAATGCAACAAGTGTGTACCCGCCTTAATTAAAACACAAACAATATTCATCCACAGTGTTACACCCACAACCATGACCGCCGCCGCTCCACCGCTCGTCTTGTCCCACAGGGTGGCCAGCCAGCCAGCCGAGGTGACTCATGGTACAATAACTCACCACGGACTAACCTTCCTTCAAGACGTGTTTGTGTCCGTGGTGGAGGGAGGAACTAATGATGGTGATGGTGGTGGTGATGGGGGTGGTGGACAGGATACAGGTAGGGGCGTGAGTGAGTGAGTGAGTGAGTAAGAGGACAGGAAAGATTAGAAGAAAAAGGAAAAATAAACAATCTTGTCAAAACACACCATTTTCTCTTCCTCTCCCCCCACCGCCCCCCCCTCTCTCTCTCTCCACACACACACACAACCTATGGGCGGCGTAATCAGCTCCACACCCACTGCCGCCCACACCTGCCCTGCCCGTCCATGCTCTCGCCCAGGCTTCCCCAGTCACCCCATACGCCCCCGCAGCTGCCCTCGCTGTATAATGAAGTGACTCAAGACACACAGATCCACGTGTTCCGGAGAAAACTGACGTTTGACAAGCGAGGAGAGAGAGAGAGAGAGAGAGAGAGAGAGATACAAGGGTCTTTACTATATAGAGAGAGAGGTGTTTACTAGAAGTGTCAGCTAGCGGCGTGTAACTGTTACAAAAATTGTCTCCATCTTGTTCTGGTGATTGATGCACTATATAAAGCAGAGTTCAGTGTAATTACCTTCCAGCAGTAC
>NC_059287.1:15000-85000 GCF_017591435.1 Portunus trituberculatus
TCCTCTATCTCTCATATTTAAACTTTGTTCTCAAATAAATGTATACAAAAGTGTGGTATGTATCTAGTACTACATGTGTTACATTTTGCATTGTTATATATCCTTGCGTAAATAGTGAATCAAGTCTATTCATTTATTATTGTGCACTTATATCAGCTTAATCAAATTGACATCTCATATTATTTCGAGAACTGAATTTTACTCATTACACCATTTAAGTGGAGAGTGTTCCTCGTCATCTGCTTGCAGTGCCATCATTGTCCCCTTCACTTATTGGGTGGATATCTTTCTCACTGAGGTTACTGCTGCACTGTAGTGAACTCATTCCAGTCTGGCACTGGACTGAAGATTCTCTCTCTCTCTCTCTCTCAACAAACTTAAGTAAAAAATTTATTCAGTAAAATTAATCATAAAAATATAAAGATGAAGGCCATGCATGTTTTTTTTTTTTACATTTCTCTTAACCCTTTCTTGCCCAAGAGGACTTTTCTGTCCTCTTTTGTTTAACTTAACTCTGAAAAGTGTGCACTTCTTTTCATGCCATACGCTCATCAGGACCGTTTGGTCATCTTTTGAGTGCCACGTGGTACCTTTTGTTTACAGTAACACAGTACACTATAAACGAGTCACGATGTCCCGCCAGGGCTGCCAGTATCAGCCAGAAAGATGTGAGGGAAGGACGTGGCTCTGACGGAGCCCCTCTATAGTCACTTTATCCACAATGGATACTGTCCCAGGCAATTCCTTTTATACAAATAATATATAGTATGTATCTGAATGTGTATAGACAATAAAATAAAATAGTATCATTAACTTATAAGTATAGATAGAATAATAATTAGCTATCCAGTAAAAGTGACCGAATGGTCCCATTGGGCACGTTATGTTTTGCTCAGGTATACTGTCAACAATAGCAAATCATTTACCTTGGCGTTTTTCCATGAATTTGACTAGCATACCCCTAACAGTTCAATGCTATCATAACATGTATCATATATGAAGTGTTTCATTGATAGAAGTACTGTACTCTAATAATTGTAGTGAACTCAAGCAATGGCTAGGATGTTCCTTCTTCATGTCAGTAAGGTCCCCAATACACGTCTTCATAGGTCATAGGTCTTCTTACACAATGAATGACGCTGTATCATCAGTTATGAGCAAAAATAGGTGGGAAGATATCAAGTCCAATTTCCATCTAGTGAATAATGATGACATTGACATGACTGACAAATTATGCAAAGTAAGAATGTTGGTTGACCATTTGAGACGAGTTTAGAAAAGTTCCCATGATAGAAAACTCGAGCACAGACGAACAAATTGTTCCTTTCAAGGGGGTTTCAAGCATGAAGCAGTACAATCCCAAGAAACCCTCAAAATGGGGATATAAGATATTTGTACTAGCAGATGATAAGGATTATGTGTATGATTTCAGACCATACACAGGAAAAATCCACCCTGTAGATAATAGTGATGTGCCTGACCTGGGTTCAAGTGCTAATGCAGTTTTACATTTAGTAGAAGTAATACCTCATCACAAGAACCATAAATTGTACTTTGATAATTGGTTCAATTCTCTCCCATCAGTAGAATACTTGGCAACTAAAGGAATTTGGTGTTGTGGCACAGTTCAGGGTAGAAGATTTACAGGTTTATCATTCCAGTCTGATAAACAGCTAGCCTCCAAAGGTAGAGGAAGTTACAATGAATGGGAGACAACAAATGAGGAGGGAGTTACCATAAATGCAATCAAATGGTACGATAGTAAAGCAGTGTGCCTAACTTCAACATTTGCTACTTCTCAGCCACTACAGACCTGTCTTAGATATGATAAGAAAAGAAAAGAACAAGTTGAAGTTCCTGTACCTAGTATTGCCAAAATGTATTATGAGCATATGGGAGGTGTGGATCTCCAAGACCAACTACTTGCATACTACAGAATGTCTTTTCGATCTAGGAAATACTATCTGAGGCTCATTTTTCATCTATTTGATATGACAGTAGTCAATAGTTGGCTGGTGTACAGGCATTCCGCTACCTCACTAGGAATTCCTGACAAAAAACAATATTCACTTTGTGATTTCGTTGAAATTGGCTTACTCACTCACAAATAGTGGAAAAGATTTGGAAAAGAAAAGAGGAAGACCATCAACTGATGTAAAGGTGAATTTTGAGAAAAAAAAAAGAAATATGGGAGAGCAACAAGACCCATCCCAGATGATGATGTCCGTAAGGATGGAATCAGGCACTTTCCTGCTGTCTCCGCAAACCGTGAGACATGCAAACTCCCAGGTTGTAAAAGTAAAGTGCGTATGTACTGCCTGAAATGTGGTGCGCACTTGTGCTGTGACCAAAAGAAAAATTGTTTTCTAGAATTTCACCAATAAAAATAGAAATTTGTGAAATTAACAATCAATTATAAGTTTTAGTAAAAAAAAAAAAACAATGCATTTAGTTGTTAGGAAGATTGTACATCAATGTGAAATTTGAATGTAATTTAGTCAAATTGATTAATTTATTTTTGCTCTCAAAATGGTCACATGCCCAATGGACCCAACTGGTCACTTTTTGGTTTAAATGCCATAGGGCATTTAATTTTTTTTTTGCAATAAATGGTTTCTTTGGTCTTTATTTAATTTATCTACCTTAAAATATTTTTTCTTCTATGCTTATGATAATGTGGGCTAGATAGGGTTAATTATGACATTGGAACAGTGAAGACTGAAACAGAATGCACCCAAGTGAGGAATTATATTGCCCTATTGTTTAAGAATTCTTTATAATACCGTTTTCGATGATCCCTGTAGTCTTGACCTTGGGAAGGCCTGTGGCTGGAGTCTCCCAATGCTCCACTCAGTTGTGCTTTAATGCTTGTGCTTGTCTATTAATATCCATTTTCTTTCTTGATGGAAATAATAAATTTTATAAGAAAATAAAAACCTAGGAAAATAAAAGAAATTGACAGGTCTACATGTGGCAGTCTTGTTTAGTGTTTAGTGGTGGACTTGCAATAGTACTTAATTCAAGCTAACCACTCATAGCTTTGATTTCGTGTCTTTTTCATGCTCTTGACAAGATATGCATGTATTATTTGCTCTAGAGGATGCTGCCCCAGGAAATGAATGTATGCATGAAGTCAAACAATCTGTGCCTACTGTAGATGCATTCTTATGTAGCTAGCTAGCTACTGTGCCTGATCTCCCTTGAATAAACAATCTCCTCATTCTTATCACACATCTAAACACCAGTACATCCTCATATGGCAAGGAAGATAAATAGAAAAGATCAAATCACTATAAAAAACAAAACAAATTAGCAAATACTCATTCCTACAGATACAGTATCTTGAATTTTGCACTGCCATCAGAACAAATCATGTGCCACCTTGTGAATCACCTACATGTTATTCACTTACAATTGTCTGCTGGTTTCCCAGCCAGTTGATGGTCCCCTATAGAAGGAGCTCAGACAAAGTATGCTACCACTACACTGTGTCATAGTATGTGTGTGTAATATTAGTACTAACAATTACAATTTTATATAGTAGAAATAAGCCAAGAATTGAAATTATCAGAATAAACTGAGAAAGTGGTAGTTTTTTGGCCAAGACAAGCTAACATAAGGTCAATATATATATATATATATATATATATATATATATATATATATATATATATATATATATATATATATATATATAAAGTAATAAACAAATTAAAAGATTAGAGAAATTATGGGTCAAAATAATAAAAGGTTATATAGAATCTGACTTTCAAGTTACTATTTATTTACCAGGATGGCAATCCCACACAACAGAGACATTGGCAAAGAATGACATACTGATACACACATTATTCATATCTTAGCTCATATCAGCTAAAATAATAATAATAATAAATGAAATAAAAAAAATTAAAAGTACAACTGTGTGTGTGTGTGTTGAGGGCAATGTATAATACTTGAGATCATCTCCCATAAAGTGTCAGATTTAGTGGATAGCCTTCTATTTAATAAAGCCCAGTCCTCCTAACTTATGAATGTAATGTTACAAAGCAAAAATAAGCAGACTGATATATCTAATATAATGTTTGGTATAATCTAATGCAGCTTGTATCTGGTTAAAATAATAACGTTGTTAAGATATAACAAATAAATAAAAATATACGAAATCTAGAATATAGTGTGTGTGTGTGTGTATATATATATATATATATATATATATATATATATATATATATATATATATATATATATATATATATATATATATATATATATATATATATATATATATATATATATATATATATATATATATATATATATATATATATATATACACATATATTTTCCGCATATGTAATATATATCTTTCAGTAACTTCATCACCTCCTTCTTCTCGCTCTTGTTTCAGTTGAGCTATTTGCTGCTCCACTTGAAGAGGCCAAGGAATTATCGAGGCTGACAGAGTTTTCTTGGGACCTGTGAATTATAGTCAAGGTGTGATAATGATGAACAAAGGGAAAGGGAGGAACACCAGTTAAGAAAACAGAGATATGAACAGGAAAGTGATTGGGTCTGGATGACAGAAGATTAACCATCAAAGGACAGGAAGCATATATATATATATATATATATATATATATATATATATATATATATATATATATATATATATATATATATATATATATATATATATATATATATATATATATATAGTCAATATCTACAAAACTTTAGTACATTATGTACATGTGTACCAATGATAATCAATGTCTGACAATTCTATTGATGTCTTATCTCTTGTTCCTTACCCACCAATGCCACTTTACACAATGCTTTTTGAACAATTGACACTGTTGTTTTCTTTCATGATTAGATTTATTTGTTATTGGTCATTTCCTATATACTTCAGCTAAGAATATTGGTGAACACTGCACCAGAGGTTGGAGCCCTGCATCACACAAGCAGTGCATCAGATAGATGAGGTAACATTCCAAGCAGCATTACCAGCACCAGCAAGATCCAAGTAAATTATGAAGGCACAGTTTTTTTTTTATAATTTCTAATATCAAGAAAGCTATAGATTACTGGTTAAATATTGGCACGTTGTCAATAATACTACAGTGAAGTACGGGTGGAGGAGGGTTCTGTTTGTTGAGGGAAAAACAAGTGGCAGCGAGCTCAGTGTAACACATGAGAGACAGAATCAATGGGAGCCTCTTGGCTCTTAGCAAACTTCATATCAGTTAATTGGTGTTTTTGTGAAAAGCTCACACACCCACATGACTACACACTCCATAGTATAGTGATAGCACACTCGGCTCACAACTGAGGAGGGCCGGTGTCCCAGTCTTATTTTCCACCTAATTGTTTCTCTCTCCCCGGGGAAAGATGGCCTGAGCCACTATTATATTTGTGCTGCCTCATTCCCTGTTCACTGTGTCATTGTTTTAATGTTTCACTGCTTTATCAGTGGCAGCACTGTGGGCTACACTGCCAGTTAGATAAAGCAGGGGAGGTGAGAAAGCTACTGCTGTTAAATTTGTGCTGCCTCATTCCCTGTTCACTGTGTCATTGTTTTACTGTTTCACTGTTTTATCAGTGGCAGCACTGTGGACGACACTGCCAGTTTGATAGAGCAGACAGTTGCCAGTCAGTGGCGGTAGTGTGAGAACCGTTGATCAGTTAAGGGAGGACTAGAAGACTAGTCAACGAGAATTATGGAGGATACCAAGTATAATGAGATGTGGAACTATCTGAAATATGGAAAATATCCTGACAGTGCAAATAAGGAAAAAAACGTGACATTAGGAAAAAATGTGAGCCATTTCTCTTGGAAAATGACGAACTATATCATAAACCAAAGAGTGGAACTGAAAACATGGCGAAAAAAGTTGTGCTGAGTACAGAAAAGGAAAGAATAATTCAAGCTTGTCATGATAATGCAGTATCAGGAGGACACTTTGGAAGGGACAAAACATTTAGTAAAATATCACAAAAATATTATTGGAAAGGAATGAAAGATGATGTAGCCAAGTATATTAGCAAGTGTGACAAATGTCAGAGGAATTCTTATAAACCACCAATGCAAGCCCCTGAACTACATCCATTTCCAGTGCCGAGTGGTGTTTGGAAACAGGTGGGGATGGACCTTATTGGGCCACTCCCAAAATCTAGAAATGGAAATATGTACATTTGTGGTTTGACTGATTATTTTAGTAAATGGCCAGTTGCTGAAGCAATACCATATAAATCCGCTACTGAAGTAGCCAGTGTTCTGATTCAGGTTATCTGTACATACGGATGCTTTGAAACACTAATAACTGATCAAGGCCGTGAATTTGTCAATAATCTGAATGATATAATTTGTGAGAGACTTAACATAGATAACAGAATTGCATATGCGTACCATCCACAGACAAATGGATTACAGGTACAGTATATACCACCACACACACCATCACCACCATCATGCCATTACCACTTACTACTAATTTGATTAAGTAAGGGTTGTGAAATGTAGCACACACAGTCTCTCTATCTCTCTCATGAAACATTGCAGAAATATATTGCTTTAACAGATTTTTATTTTACAGGAACGTTTCAATCAGACACTGGAACGTGCTATTACAAAAATCGTAAATGAAGACCATGATGATTGGGACCAGCACTTGGATGGAATCCTGTTTTCCTACCGAACTGCCCAACATGACAGCACGAAACACACCCCATTTTATGTAATGTTTGGACGACAGCCGATACTACCCATTGATATGGACCTCAATGCTGCAGCTAATGCAAGTGCCATTGACAACACTGCAACTGCAGACACAATAAATGAGCTTTCACAAGAAATAGTTGCTAGACAACGTTTAGCCTGCTGTACAGACTAACATAGAAAAGGCCCAGAAAAGACAAAAGGAATATTATGATGCAAAACATACATATCACACTAATGAAATGAGAATAGGACAGCTTGTATTAATGAAAAACAATAAAAATGTCCACAGAATGGGAGGAAAACTTGAGGATAGGTGGATGGGACCATATGAGATTGTCAAGTGTTTGGATAAAGGTATAGTAAAGTTGAAAAACTTGCAGTCAGGAAAGATACTTAAAAACACTTATCATGCTGTTAACTTAAAGGTATATCATTCTGAGGAAAATAATGCCTGTGAAGTGGTCAGAGGCAACTGTAACCTTGTCTGAGAAGGAAAACAATGTTTAAGGTGTTTTGTAGACCAAGATGTAATAGAGTCAACACTGCTGTGTAGTTCCCAGAAATTATCAGATGTGATTGAATGCAGACCAGAAAAGGTGCCAGGAAATTTTCTTTTATCAATGACAAGTATCTTACAAGGTTTAAAACATTACTTTGATGCAGATGCATGGGTTCTTGTACAAAATGTACTACAAATGAAAGAGGTTAATGTTACTGGGTCTTAATCATTTATATTCTAACGCCTGTTCTTATTCTTTTACCAAGTCTTAACAATCTTATTGTTTTAATAACTTTTAATTCAGTAAAGTATGATTTTAATTCAATAAAGTATTAAGTCTCTTTCTCACTGTGATAATCATAGGGGGGAGGAATTCTAGGCTGAAGGGAGGAATTATAGACCAGTCCCGGAATTCCCCCGGGGGAAATATATACTAGTCTACTTTTCCTCGGGGGGAACTCTGGGCTATGACACCGGGTTCAAGTCCCGGATGTGGCGAGGCAAATGGTGAGCCTCTGTTTACCTAGTAGCAAATAGGTACAGGATGTAATTCGAGGGGTTGTGGCCTCGCTTTCTCGGTGTGTGGAGTGTGGTATGGTCTCAGTCCTACCTGAAGATCGGTCTATGAGCTCTGAGCTATCTTTGTAATGGGGAAGGCTGGCTGGGTGACCAGCAGATGACCATGAATATAGACTGACAGACTGTATTTGGGATTCAACTCCAAACTGACAATGAATGCTTCATTCACTAGACCTCTTCACCTATTTCCTCTCACCTTTCCCTCCAACTTGTCCAAATGTCTGAGCATTATTATTATTATTATTTTTTTTTTTATTATTATCAACATCTTTATTATTATTATTATCATTATTATTAACATTAGTTATTATCATTGTTGCTATTATCACCATTATTATTAACATTACTAACATCAGTACTGTATTGTCATTACCATTATATACTCCTCTGTACATCCTCCATTTCAAACAAACAAGGACTAAGTGACAAGGATTATGTGCACTGTTGCCGACAAACTATGTGGGAAAACCACTTATGTGAAGCAAGCCTAAATCAGCCAATGCAGTGAGTCAGAAGAACTTCCCTGGTCAAGAATCCATCCCAAAAAGTTAAATCTTAAGTCCACATAATCTCACACATACCTCAAGGATGCTGTCTGGACATTGTAATTTCTTGAACTAAAGGGCTTACGAAACATCCTTAGTTTTGAGCTGGCATTGGAGTTTGTACTGTCCCTCAAGCCCTTTGGGGTCTGTTAGGAGGTTAGTGAAGGAACACTGGTTAGTGAATTTAGTATGTCAACTTAACCCTTTTATTGCAAAGGTTATATCTTGATAACATTTCCACTATAAAAGTACAGTAGTTTGGAGGGACAGATAGAGTCACAAAAGAAGAAATAATTAATTTTGCATTTTTCAAACATGCATTAATTTCAAAACCTGTCTTTAAAGTTGTAAAGAATTATTGAATAAGAGTGTTTGGCAGTGAAACAGTTAAAATGAATTAATCAGTCAGTTGGGAATTTTAGGTAGGCAAGCTTTATACAGGGACAATCACATATAGCAGGCTACATGTGAAAATTTCCTCATGCTCTTTTATTAACCAGCCTAATATTTTATCAACTGGTGATGTGATGATAAAAGAGTACAAAACATACCTATAGATAAATTAATGTCATTCATCAGCAAATGATTCTATAGTGAACTAGCAGGCCACTTTTGGAAAGCTGCATTTTGCACATTGCCAAACCACACATAAAAACAACCTCCAGCAATCTGGAAAACCTCGTAAGTCAATTATAACATGGCACTGCTCGGGTCAAATCACCAAGATGGACCAAGTTTAGGACTGGTAAGTAGTAAAGTGTGGAAAGAGTTTGTGAATAAACAAACAAACAAATAAACATACATACACACATAGATATATACAGTAGAACCCCACAATTTATGCATAGTCTATTCTAGGTGGTTTTATGAACCATAATTTGCATCAATGGCAAAATAATTTTTCTCATAAGAAATAATATAAGTTGGATTAATCAGTCCCAGACCTCACAGATAACTATTTATTTAACTCTTAACTGACGGTGATCAATTGTTAATGTTATGTAGGCCTGCACCATCCCTATTTTGAAGTGGCTGTTGGCAATGGGTGGCTAACTTGTTCTACTTGTTTCCCCTGCTCTCATCTTTTCAAGCAAAAATGGAGGGAGTTTCTTTTTTCTTTGCTGTCTCCTACAATTTATCATATACCATTTCATTATGATAAATGAATGTAATTAGATTGTGCTTCAGGAATAATATAATGTATGGCTATTTCTATGTATGTAGTCATGTTCCTCTGTATATGTGTATATATATATATATATATATATATATATATATATATATATATATATATATATATATATATATATATATATATATATATATATATATATATATGTAGTCATGTTCCTTTGTGTGTATATATATATATATATATATATATATATATATATATATATATATATATATATATATATATATATATATATATACAGATGAACATGACTACATACATAGAAATAGTCATACATTATATTAATCCTGAAGCACAATCTAAGTACATTCACTTATCATAATGAAATGATATATGATGAATTCTAGGAGACAACAAAGAAAAAAGAAACTCCCTTCATTGTTGCTTGATAAGATGAGAGCAGGGGAAACAAATAGAACAAGTTAGCCACCCATTGCCAACAGCCACTTCAAAACGGGGATGGTGCAGGCCTACATGAACAATTGATCACCATCAGTTAAGAGTTAAATAAGTAATTATCTGTGAGGTTTGAGGTCTAGGACTGATTAATCCAATTTATATTATTTCTTATGAGAAAAATAAGAGAGAGAGAGAGAGAGAGAGAGAGAGAGAGAGAGAGAGAGAGAGAGAGAGAGAGAGAGAGAGAGAGAGAGAGAGAGAGAGAGAGAGTGTGAAGGCCTTCCATGAATTGAAATGCTTAAGAACTTAAATAATTTTCCTCATAAGAAATCAATGTAAAATAGATTGATCCATTCCTGGACCACAGGGCACAGGGCTAAGTTTTGGAAACCGACTCAGCATGCATCCCATGTTTCCTGCAGCACATATTCTCTATCAGACGCTTTTGTGCGCCCTTCAGCTGGAACATATAATCGTCTTTGCTGTAGTAACGGTGTCTAACAGCATAGACTGATCCTCCTGACGATATCTATCATGCATCACTAGCTGTCCTGGAGTAGGTGAGGTGTCTCTGTTGTGATCAGCTGTGATGACTTCATTAGCCAATAAGGAGGACCAAACAAACATTTCATGGAATCTTGTAACTTGCTATACAAGCAATGCATCTTAAAATACTACTGTTTAACACACATAAAGAAAATCAGAAAATAAGAACTTTATTACATATATGGAACACTAGAAAATTATTTTCAAGATGGTATAGCAGGTCTCAAGAATCACGAGATTCCACATGATGCTTGTTTGGACAGCCATATTGACTAATGAAGTCATCACAGATGACTGCAACACAGAGATACCTCACCTATTCCATGACTGCTAGTGATGCAGTGATGCATGATAAGCATCGTCAGGAAGATCAGTGTATGCTGCCTTGCTGTCAGATGGACACTTTCATTATAACAATGATGATTACATGTTTACTTCACCTGAGATGCAAAAAAGCATCTCTTTCATTCAAAATGAAAGTATGAAAACAACTTAAATGAAGGATGGGAAGGATGAATATTTTACTGCAGTAGTCATCTTCCCTTTCAAAGCATTCTGTAAGGAAGCAAGGCATCAGTATGAAAGCTACTCACCTCTTCATTATGCTCCAATTTTCTCCAAGGTGATTTGCCCTTGGCCAGAATTTTCCTGAGTGATGATGGAGTCATACCTTTCCTGCCTCGAGGTGTTGTCATACCCTTCTTGCTTATGACACTTGGGGAGCGCCCTGGGGATGACGAGTGAGATTGTGCAGAGCCAGACTTGGAGTGCTGCACCTGCCTGCGGCGTGTCACACGACCAGACTCCAGTTGGGATTGGTTGGATCCTGCAGAGTTGATACTGTTCTCCGCCATATGTAAACCCTGCAAATAGAACAAAGGACAAATCAATGTACACTGAAGAAGCATGCTAGTAAATCCAGTGAGGACAGTAATAATTTCTATGTTTGAGAAAGGCACAAAGATCACCACCTACCATATCTTACAACACAAACTGGCAGTGATTTTCCTTTAATAAGTAAAAACATCATCACATGAACACTTTTACCACACTAAACAAGGAGGATCTTCCAGATTTTATGAAGCAGAGAGAAGCACAGTAAGTTCTCCCATTACACCTTCATATGCCTTTGATCAGTGAACAGTAGGTAACATTCATTTTTAAGTCTCTCAATACATGGGAATGGATTATTTACATTAAAACAAGTCTACTATTGATATACATTGTTTTTTCTCATATCAGGTATAATGAAAAAGCTAAATATTATAAGGCTGGTTTCTAAACTACTCAGGTATCTTTAATATCATAAAGATTTTATTATTTCATCAGCAATTGAACTGTATCAGTGGCTGAAGCAGCTATAGTTACCTCCTTTTTCTGATGCTGCCAGAGAGATAGAGAAAGTTCTGAGGTGCTGGACTCCCTCCTGTTCTCTTTGTCTCCACGGCTGAAGCGACGTCCAGGTGTGGGAGGACCAGGACGCGAGTAGGATGTCTATGCAATGCCAGAAAAGAGATGTCATGATGATTCATTGGATCACTTTAAAGTGTATGCATTAACAAACAGCAAAATGGAAGCATAAGACAGCAATGTCCCAAGTGGGCCTTTTATATATATACAGTGAAGATTCCATACTTGAACTTAATTCATTCCAAATGGTCGTTCAAGTACTAAAAAGTTTGTCTATTGATACCTATAAATCATGTAATTCGTTCCAGCCATCACCAAACCCAAGTTTAGAAAAAAGCAGCAGTTTAATTTTGCAGTCGCTGGTAGCATTGGCGCACAGAGGCTCTGACAAATAGCCTGCACGGCCCCAACAAACCCCCAAGAAGAAGGGTTAGCCTGTTTTTCATGGGCTTGTGTCCTGGCAAACACTTCTCTTCCTTTGTTATAACTATAGATCATGCCTGGTAGTTTTTTTTTTCTTCCAAAACAGGCCAGTTTCATCACAATTAACACCTAAAACTCAGGGAAGTTGGGATTTTTAGTTCACGCTAACTCGGGAGGTTTGGCGAGAAACACAAAATAGCCTGTATTCACATACAGATTATACTTGGAAATTCAATAAACGAGTGAGAACAAAGGGTGGTCTGCCCACAAGCAACTCTTCCTCTTTGCAATGTAAAAAAACCAGAAGTCTCTAGATGCTATGGTTACTAAAATATCACAGGTTGAATGAGGTGGTATCATCAGTGTACGTGGCATTGCGTCCGATTAAGTCCAGCGGCCTTAGCAAGAGCAGCAGAAAACGGGCCCCTTGTATCTCTCTCTCTCTCTCTCTCTCTCTCTCAATCAAAATGTTTGCAAATTGATCTAATTTGTATATATTTTTTTGCAAAACATATAAAATACATACAATAGGAGTTGCTGGTGGTGGTGGTAGAATGTCCTCCCCCTAGGTGGTTGAACCTTCTATATCTGTATCGGAGCCCAGAACATCACTATCTTCGCTCTCTATTATTGTAGAAACTCAATTACAAAGCCATTCTGATACCACTCTCATTCAAAAGTTGTCTCCCCGCAAAATGGTCGTGGCGAGAGATACGAGGTGTAGAAGGTGCGTGGGAGAGGTGGCGGAATCAGACACCGTATAATCATTGTCACTCCCACCATCCATTGTGGGAGTTGGTGACACAGTAACGTATAGCATATGTTTACTCCTGACTTGGGGGCTCACTGTGCCTCACAACAGAATGAATTCCTGTTCTTTTCTTGAAATTCACAAACCACTCTTTACTTGCTTTAAAATAATCATTGGAGTCAGATGTAGTATCAGAAATAAGATAATGATCCAGTAGCCTAGCCTTCCCACAAATTATGACCTCTGACAAAGAATCACCAGCCATCTGCCTTTGGTTTATCCAATCAACAATTTTTCCATTTCTTCCACAGCAGCAAGTTGCTTAAATTGCCTTTTCACACCTATCACCACATCAGCTCTTTTAATGAGCTGTCTTCTTCAGTATTGTAGCTACTGTAGATTTAGCCATAAAGTACTCAGCTGCAAGACTGGTTATTTTTCCTCCTCTCTTGTATTTATCAATAATCTCCTTTTTCCTTTTGATGGTTGTCACTACATTCTTTCCTGTAGGCTTATTCTCACCACTAACAAGCCTCTTCGGTGCCATTGTAAGCTTCTAGATAAAAAAAAAAAAAAAAAAAAAAAAAAAAAAAGAGAGAAAGCACAGGACAATGTTATTCTTACGACAGCGAAGGATAAACTGGCTGTGGTGGACCGGTGGGGCGTGTGGGTCGGCGGAAAGGGAGAGACCCTGTTTACATGGATGTACGTTCGACTAATAGGTATTTTTTCTAGTATCAAGTCGAACTTTTGGACTCGACTATTGAAAAGTTTGACTATTTAGACGTTCAAGTATTGAGTCTCCACTGTGTGTATATATATATATATATATATATATATATATATATATATATATATATATATATATATATATATATTTTTTTTTTTTCCCTTCCCTTGGCTCTCCCCATAAAAAAAAAAAAAAAAAAAAAATAAATAAATAAATAAAAATAAAAAATAAAAAAAGGGTTGATCCTGCATGACCAAAGTAGCTTGTTAAGTTCATTATAATAGTTCATCCAGACCTGAATCGAGACACCTACATGAACATATTTGCAATATTAATGACCTACACATTAACTACTAGTGGGATCTTAAAAAAATTTGCTTTATCTAAATTATCAAAGGTTTTAGGAAGTTAAATTATCAAAACCTAAATGTCTCACACAATGATCAAAAGTCTCAGAAAATCAAATAACAAGAAGCTCCAATCTTACAGAAAGTCTTCGGGTTCTTTTTCCATCTGATGAATCAAATGAAGTTTCGGAGTAACTTGAACCAGATGGAGATTTTCTTTTCCGAAGGTTGAAGGCAGGAGAGTCCAACTCCAGGTTCTCAGTGGCTTGTGTTATATTCATCAGCTGTCTATCCTCAACAGCACACCCTTCCTAAAAAATAGGTAAAATAAAAAAAATTAACAAACTAAATAAATGGATATAATTAATAAATCAATAAAATAATTAAGAAAATAAAACAAGTAAGTAAATATTCATATAATATAGATAAAGCCATAAGGTTAATAAGTGTAAGTGTGTGAGTGTGTTGTGCCATGTCTGGAATTACTGATTTGGTATATAGATAAATAGATAGGGAGATAATTTGACATGACTGTGCAGGTCTGGGAGAGGAAACAAAAGAAAAGTTATGGTGGACGTCTTCATTATTATTGTTCTGTGTACTGCCACACTCATGCAACCACAGAGTGACTTTAATCTTTCAATGTTTATTCCTACACCTATTTTGTTTATCCCTTGGCTTCTCTGGTAGGTGGAAGAAATGGTATCCTGCTTAAACACCCAGAACCTCAAATAAGGATAACAGTGATGAAGGAAAGTCATAATTTAGAAAAAAAATACAGTGTTAAAGATAAGAATATGATCAAACTCACTGTGGATGTTTTACAAAATTGTATATTACTTGAGGAACTTCACTTTAGATGAACACAATGATTTCTTTTAGATTGAATGTTTCCAAAAGGCAACTAACTCTCAGCTTATCATCCTCAAAGTCATCAAGCGGCCTGAACTGCATCTCGGCTGGATACGTGGACCGCAAGTGGGGTGGGTAGAGGGAATTTCGCCGCTGAAGCTCAGACAAGCGCCGCCAAGGTTCGTCTCCATCAGCATGCCACTTTCCAACCTGTGAAAAGATTCAAATCATTCTGAAGAAGATTGACAATGATCTTTTATTTTTCTGCTCAACAACAAAACGGTGACTGTGTATCTTCTGCCACTCCGGTCTTCTTTTGTGTGTGTAAATGTGTATTTACCAACTCATTGTTATACACAAGAAAGGAGATATATTTATACAAAAATACATTCCCAACACTATGAACACTACCATTATAATTATAAACTCTGGTTAGTTCACCCAACTTTCCCAGTCTAATATTGTTTTGTCTGATACATCTGATTATTTGTGTAATGAGAGATATAAAATGCAATTAGCATTTTCCTATTTTCCATCTTATTCCATTTATCCATGCATAAAATCTGATATACTAAAACTGAGACCACAAACCAGAGCACTTAAACTTATGGCAGTCACAAAAACACAGAAAAAACTTGCATTACCTTCATGTCATGGAGATATTTGTTATTGAACAGCTCCTCTTCTTCTTCATCACAGCGAAAATGCATGCTCTTAGGAATAGACTTTCCAAGTGATTTGTCAAGGATTATTTCTGGCATAGGAAGAGGAGGAGGAGGAGGAGGAGGCTCTTCAACCTTAGTGTGTATAGTTGGAGCAGACTCCTGTTGATGCCCTCCCTCCCTGACACTGGCACTGCTCTTGGCTCGAATGTTTGGTTTGCGGAAGACCTGTCATATTTGTGAGACGCTTTCATTAGAAAAGAGAGAGAGAGAGAGAGAGAGAGAGAGAGAGAGAGAGAGAGAGAGAGAGAGAGAGAGAGAGAGAGAGAGAGAGAGAGAGAGAGAGAGAGAATGAAATTTCTAATATAAAAAACATCCCAAGTATGCTGATTGCTGAAGAGCATCACTAAAGAAGATACAGCTGTTGATAATGTTGTGTCAAAATGAAACAACTGTTTTTTAAGGCAATGAATATCAGATTTGCCTTACACCATTCTGGTCAGAAGTAAAGCATTTTGTAGTTTATATTCAAGAATAACTTAATTCCTGCAAAGTTAGATGTTGGTTGAATGATGACAATAAGTAAAGGAAAGAAACATCAGCTTAAGAGAGTACGAGTACAAGATATAAGAGTGAAGAGTGATAAGACAAAGAGAACTACACGAACAAAAAGGCCACAAAGGATAAAACCTATATGAACTTTAATATCTTCAAAGCAACAGGTCTAGTGTCCATTTCAGGATTGAAACTAATAATCATAAAGGTTGAGAGCAGATGGATGATTAAAATTTTCCCTAATGAAGATAGATTTACAGCAAAATAAAAACAAAGGTGTACTGAAATACTGGAGCTACTGACAATGTCCTTAGTGTTGTGTCCTTGATTTCCTGACTTCTTGGAAATCAATTTCTCAGTGGAGTCATTGATACCCCAATATTCCTCACTGGAGGAGGAGGAGGAGAATGTTGGTCGGTGTGCCTCAACTCTTTGTAATGGCAACTGGGATTCTTGCTCCTGAAAATAGTTAAGACAATTCACAAATTGCTGAAGCTGTTACTAATGAAAAAAATTCTAGTGTGACTGTCATGAACATAATGATAAACTGCCAAAACATTATGACTAACATGCTTTTTTATTTTATTTATTTATCTATTCATTTTTTATATATATAGGAGGGACAGCTAGCCAAGGGCAACAAAATATGGAGAGAGAGAGAGAGAGAGAGAGAGAGAGAGAGAGAGAGAGAGAGAGAGAGAGAGAGAGAGAGAGAGAGAGAGAGAGAGAGAGAGGCCCACTATGTTGCCAGTTCCTCAAAGACATGGGAGTTAACCAAAATTCAGGGACAAATGTCTCGACACCTCACTCTTAAAAGAAGTCAAGTCAAAGGTGGATGAAAATACAGAAGCAGGAAGGGAGTTCCAGAGTTTACCAGTGAAAGGTATGAATGAGTGAGAATACTGGTTAACTCTCAAAATTCCCTCAAAAATATAATGCAGAATTAAGAACAGTTTTATCTATGGGTGTATGAAAGTTAGTCTATCAGCTCAGATGATGAGGATAAGCTTGCTATTGCATACTGTGCAAACTGAAAATGAAAAAGTTAGTAATACTTCTTCTTTCATCAACTTGCAAAGCATACACTAACTCTCACTTTTTGCTCTCTCTCATAATGATGGATAACAGGAAGTCTTACTATCAGCCAGTCTGCCCTTCCCCTCCACCTCACCTCACCTCCCACTCCATATAGTACAAGTTATTTTTCTTCCTCTGCTGTCCTGATTCTTATGGCAAGTTTTCAAGAAAATCCAAGAATCTTTTTTGTCAAAACAAGCAAAATCTAAATTTCTATTGTTTTCCTTAAAACAAAAGGAAAACTGTTGTTCCAAATTTAATGAAACTTACATATATAACTAAGCTAAAGGAACTGTAGCTCATAAAAATTTGGTGCACTTTGGTTAATGAATAACAAAAATCAAAATGAACTTGATCATTCTTCTGAGAAGATTGATTACTGAGAAATCCAATTTGGTACACTAACTCACCCAGAAACTCTCCCGTCTTTGTATCCTCTTTTGTTCCTGCAGTTGACCTTCTGCATGCTTAAGCTGCATCTCAAGGGAGCGCTTCTCTGAGCTGAGTTGTCTTATGGAGTTTTCACACTTGTGCAGCTTCTCCTTGACAGGCTGGTACTTGCTCTCAACCTCCTGAAGCCTACTTTGTGCTGCTTTCAGGTTTTGAATCTTCTCCTCAAGCTCTTTAATGTAATCTTTAAACTCACTCAGCTGTGGAGAAAATGAAATACAGAAGCAGATACTTGTGGTTAAAAAAAAGACTAAGACAGACTTTATTGTGCTTACAGTACAATCACACTCTTTCAAAAGAAAATGTCTTATCACTAGAGCAACATTTATAGGAAAATATTACAATCATACTATGAAAGTACAATCGATAACAAGAATTCTAGGTTACCTGCACCAAAAATTTTCTCACTTGTCATTCAGTCTAAACAAAGGGGAATAGTCTCAACCATTTGTGTGTGTGAGTGTGTATTTACCTAGTTGTAGTTTTACAGGGCCTGGGCTTTATGCTCGTGTGGCCCCGTCTCCATATCTACACTTATCCAATCTTTCCTTAAAACTGTGTACACTCGTTGCAGACACTACTACTTCATTCAAACTGTTCTACGTCTCAACACGTCTTTGCAGAAAACTATACTTTTTAATATCTCTTAGACATCTTCCCTTCCTCAGTTTCTTACTATGCAATCTTGGGCTTCGACTGGCATATTCTTCTCTCAGGATCAGATACTCATTGTCCACTTGGTCCATTACGTTGATCAATTTATAAACTTGTATGAGATCCCCTCTCTCCCTTCTCTCTTCCAATGTTGGAAGATCCATACCCTTTAGTCTCTCCTCATATGTCTTCCCTTTTCTTGCTGTTTTGAAGTTTTCCTTATTTTCTGGATTTCTGTTTCTTCTCCACCTTTTCCATGCTCCATCTCGTTTCTCCTTTGCCCTAGCACATCTTGCATTAAACCAATCTTTCTTTCCTTCTTCTTTAGGTCTATATTTCGGAACATATTCCCTGACCCCAGTTTTGTATATTTCCAAAAATAAGTTATATTTCTCTTGAACCGTTAATGAGTTTTCCATCTCCTCCCAGTTTACGTTTTAAAATAGTTCTTGAGATTCTCAATATCAGCCTTTCTGTAATTTAATCGGTCTCCTTTGTATGATTCATCTCTATCTTCCTTTCCTTCTTCTATATCCATCTCTAATATTACATGGTCACTCTTTCCCAATGGGCACTTGTATCTTATATCATCGTTAATTGGTATATCCCTTGTAAAACTAGGTCTAATCTTGCCGGCTCATCGTTTCCTCTGAATCTTGTGTTTTCCTTTACTCTTTGGACCATCAAATTATCTATCATTAGGTTCAGGAATCTATCTCCCCAGGCATCTTCCCCCATACCACTTTCATAATTTTCCCAGTCTACCTCCTTACAGTTGAAATCTCCTACCAATATCACTTTTCTCCTTTCCTTAATGATTCTTGTAAGACTCCTTATTGTGTCATCTATCATGTCTCTATATTCTTGGTTAGTCCATGAGTTTGTTTTGGTGGCACATATGTTCCAATGATTGTTAACTCCTTTTGTTAATATGCATCTTAACATACAGTATTTCTGATTTTCCTTCCCCAAACTCCACTTGATTTACCACTATCTCCTTCCTTAACATCATCATGACTCCTCCTCCTCCTTTACCCACTCTCTCTCTCCTCCATATATTATACCTTTTATCTATGTCTATTTTATTGCCTCATTTAACTTTGTTTCCACCAGGCATACAATATCTGGTTCTTCTTTCTTTATGTAATCTCTTAATTCTAATTTACTAGATAAAATCCCATCTATGTTTGTATACATCATTTTTAATCTCTTGTTCTTATCATTTTTAGTTAAACTTGCTCCATTCTTTTCTCTTCTTTCTCTTTTATATACCATTTCCTTATCCTGTCTCCTATAATTCTCCAAAAATGCCTTCTTCTCCTCCTCTGACCTTTCATTATTTTTTCTCTTGCTTCTGCCACCAGTTCATTGTGTCTCTTCCTTTCCTCCTCGTTTCTATTTTTCTTTATATATATATATCTTTGCAACCTTCTGTTTCTCTGAGTTTCGTTTTTCTATATAGTACTTCTTCTGCTGCTGCTTGTGATTTTAGTAATATCTTAATTGGTCTCACTGTTCCTTCTTGATATGGTCCCATTCTATGGATTTCTTCTACTTCCTCTTCTAAGTTCTGTCTATCCTCGTCATTCAGATGTTTTAGTAGGTCTTTTACTGATTTCATTTTGTCTTTTTCCCTTCTTGGTCTATATTTAACATTTTTTTCTTTCAGTCCAAAAATAATTACACTCTTCTTTTTTTCTGCAATTTCTCTTACTAAATTTTCTTTTTTCTTGAGGACTCCTATCATTTTGCTTGTCATATTTTCATCTCTTTAACTGTTCTTGAAATACTTCTTGAAATGATTCCTTGTCTTTCTTATCTTGGATTCTCCATGCTTGTACTTCTTTTTTAATCACGTCTTGTACTCTTTCTTCTTCTTTGTTAACTAGATCTTTTAGCTTTTCTTTTTCTTTCTCGGCTTTACCGAGTCCTTCTTCCATCAATTTCTTATAGTTCGCTATTTGGACTTTTAATTCTTCATTTTCGGTTCTTAGCCTAGTTTCGTTTTCTTCCACTCTTTTTATCCTTTCTTTCAATTTCTGGAGCTCTTTATCCTGTTCTTCATTCTCTTTCATTCCCATACTCTCCTTTATCAATTTATCTAATTTACGTTCGATAGTTAAGACTCTATCAAATAGTGAAGTTTGCGCCGTATCAAAGCCTTCAAATTCTCTTTCTCCCTCACCAACATTGTCATCATCAGCTTTCATTCTTTCTCTTGTCACATACCTGCATTTAGATGGAATATCTTTCTCACTCATTATTATTTAACACTGTATTCATGAAAGGAAAAATGAGTCCACACTTATCGCCCAGGCCACTGTAAACCCAAACAAAGGTAGTGAAGATCAACTGATTCTCAGGAGCGACGGTATCGCGTCCTTCCTCTGCTGCGTGTGTGTGTGTGTGTGTGTGTGTGTGTGTGTATTTACCTAGTTGTAGTTTTACAGGGCCTGGGCTTTATGCTCGTGTGGCCCCGTCTCCATATCTACACTTATCCAATCTTACTTTAAAAGTATGCACACTCGTTGCAGACACTACTTCTTCATTTAAACTGTTCCACGTCTCAATACATCTTTGTGGGAAACTATATTTTTCAACATCTCTCAGACATCTTCCTTTTCTCAGCTTTTTACTATGCGATCTTATGCTTCGAATGTCATATTCTTCTCTCAGGATCAGTTTCTCATTATCCACTTAGTCCATTCCGTTGATCAATTTATAAACTTGTATCAGATCTCCTCTCTCCCTTCGTTGTTCCAGGATTGGTAGATCCATAGCCTTTAGTCTCTCATATGTCATCCCTTCAAATTCTGGAATAATTCTTGTAGCCATTTTTTTGTAGTCTCTCCAACTTTTTTATGTGTTTCTTTTTATGAGGGATCCACACTACTCCTGCATATTCCAATCTGGGTCTTATCATAATACAGGCAACCCCCGTTTAACGAAGGTCACCTGCCGCCCGGTGGAATACTCCAGGAGAGGTACTTACGGGGATGTAGGCAGTGCTGCAGACTGAGTGATTCCCCGTGTCCTCTCTTCCCGGTTCCCTTTGTGGTCTCATTTATACAATTGAGCAGCTGCAGCCTGCCCTCTAAAGACAACTTCTACTACTTCCTACACTACACTACAACACCTTACACTTTTACACTCTCTTCAAATCAAAATTTAATAATGGCTTCACCACGCCCTGCCTCGGAGTCCCCCTCTGGGGAGGGGACCATAAATGTCCCCAGGTCGGACTGCCCTCTGCTGTCGACCTTGGGTGTCTTGACACTTCATCTAATACTTTCACTATCAATTTCTGCAACATTCGTGGCCTTCGTTCTAATTTTCAATCTGTGGAACACCACCTCTCCTCTACTAAACCTCATCTTCTCTTCCTAACGAAACACAGTTGTCTGTGACTACTGACAGCAGCCCTTTTCTGTTCCCTCCTACTTGCTCTATCCTCATTTTCAATCCAAAGCTGGATGTTGCGCATACGTGCGTAACGACACCACTTGCTCTCGTGCCCACAATCTTGAATCTTCAGAATTTTCTACCATCTGGCTAAGACTTCAATGTCACTCTCTAACTAAATTCATCTGTGCTGTATACCTCTCACCTAATTCCTCTGACTATGTAAAATTCTTTGACTATTTGACTTCCAAGGTGGAGCACATCTTATCTCACTTTCCTTTTGCTGAGATCTCCATTTTAGATTTCAATGTTCACCACCAGCTTTGGCTTTCATCTTCTTTCACTGACCAACCTGGTGAACAAACCTTCAACTTTGCTATCCTTCATGACCTAGAGCAGCTAGTGAAGTTCCCTACCCGTATTCCTGACCGCCTTGGAGACACGCCCAACATTCTTGATCTTTTCCTAACCTCCAACCCTTCTGCTTACTCTGTTAAACTTTCCTCTCCGTTGGGCTCCTCCGACCACAATCTAATTTCCGTTACCAGTTCTATCACTCCAGTGCAGCCTCAGGACCCGCCTAAGCGGAGGTGCTTCTGGCATTTTAACTCTGCTAAGTGGGAGGAACTAAGGCAGTACTATTCTGATTTCCTTGGGATGATTATTGTTTTCATGTCAGAGATCCTTCTCTTTGTGCCGAGCGCATAACAGAGGTGATTATCTCTGGCATGGAGCTATACATTCCTCATACTTTCTCTAACCCTAAAGCTAAAAAGCCTTGGTTTAACTCTGCTTGTTCTCGTGCTGTCAATGATAGAGAGGCGGCTCACAAACGGTTCCGTAGCCATCCAACTGCTGAAACTCATGCCCTATATATTTCTGCCCGTAATCATGCCAAATCTATTCTCCAACTTACTAAAAACTCTTTCATCAATAGAAAATGTCAAAGTCTTTCCAATTCTAACTCCTCTCGAGATTTCTGGCATCTAGCCAATAATATCTCTAACAACTTTACTTCTTCGTCTTTCCCTCCTTTACTTCATCCAGATGGCTCTACAGCTGTCTCTTCTTTTCTAAAGCTGAACTCTTCGCTCAAACCTTTGCTACCAACTCAACTTTGGATGATTCTGGGCATATTCCTCCTACTCCTCCACCCTCTGACTACTTCATCCCTAAAATTAAAATTCTTTATAAAGACGTTTTCCTGGCCCTCTCTGGCCTTGATTCTCGGAAGGCTTACGGTCCGGATGGAGTCCCTCCTGTTGTTCTCAAAAACTGTGCTTCCGAACTCGCTCACTGCCTGGTCAAACTCTTTCATCTGTGTCTCTCTACTTCTATTTATCCTTCTTGCTGGAAGTTTGCTCACATTCAACCTGTCCCTAAAAAAGGTGACCACTCCAATCCTTCTAACTACCGCCCTATAGCTTTGATTTCCTGCCTTTCTAAAGCCTTTGAGTCTATCCTTAATAGGAAGATAATGAGGCATCTATCAGCTCACAACCTTCTCTCTGATTGCCAGTATGGTTTCCGTAAAGGCAGATCTACTGGTGATCTTACTTTCCTAACTGAATCTTGGTCATCCTCTTTTAGGGACTTCGGTGAAACCTTTGCTGTCGGCCTTGACATATCGAAAGCCTTCGATAGAGTCTGGCACAAATCTTTAATTTCTAAACTACCCTCCTACGGATTCTATCCTTCTCTCTGTACCTTCATCTCCAGTTTCCTTTCCGATCGTTCTATTGCTGCTGTAGTAGACGGTCACTGTTCTTCCCCTAAAACTATCAACAGTGGTGTTCCACAGGGTTCTGTCCTATCACCCACTCTCTTTCTATTATTCATCAATGATCTCCTAAATCTGACTCAATGCCCTATCCACTCCTATGCTGATGATACCACCCTGCATTATTCAACAGAGTTCAACAGACGCCCAACCCAACAACAATTAAATGACTCAAGGCGAGATGCTATAGGACGCCTAACTTCTGATCTTTCACTTGTTTCTGATTGGGGCAGAGAAAACCTGGTTTTGTTCAATGCCTCAAAACTCAATTTCTACAACTATCTACTCGACATAACCTTCCAGACAACTATCCTCTCTTCTTCAATAACACTCAACTTCCCTCTCCTCTACATTAAACACACTCGGTCTATCCTTCACTAAAAATCTAAACTGGAAATTTCACATCTCTACTCTTGCTAAATCAGCTTCCAAGAAGTTAGGTGTCCTATGGCGTCTTCGTCCATTTTCTCTCCCTCCCAGCTGCTTGCTCTGTACAAGGGCCTTATCCGCCCGTGTATGGAGTATGGCTCTCATGTCTGGGGGATCCACACACAGCTTTACTAAACAAGGTGGAATCTAAAGCTTTTGTCTTATCAACTCTTCTCCTCTAACTGACTGTCTTGATTCTTTAAGTCACCGCCGCAATGTTGCATCTTTATCTGTCTTCTACCGCTGTTTTCATGCTGTCTGCTCTTCTGAACTTGCTAACTGCATGCCTTCCCCCTCCTGCGGCCTCGCTGCACAAGACTCTCTACTTCTTCTCATCCCTATTCTGTCCATCTTCCTAATGCAAGAGTTAACCAGTATCTTCACTCCTTCATTCCCTACACTGGTAAACTCTGGAACTCTCTACCTGTGTCTGTATTTCCACCTGCCTATGACTTAAACTCTTTCAAAGAGGAGTGTCAAGACACCTCTTACGTTAACTGGACCCTCCTTTTAGATTTTTTTGATTTTTCTCTTTCTACTTTCCTCTTAACAGGGCCTGGCAACCAGCGGGATTTTTTTTTTCCAACACTTTGTTTGCCCTTGGCCAGTGCCCTTGTAATGTCGAAATTTCGCTATAAGGTTTCATTTAATACCATCTGCTCGTTTAACGAACACCAAACTCGCTTTAACTAAGTTTTATCCAGGTAATTTTTTTCCAAATTTGAAAGCCCTACTGTATCATGCAAGCTGACAGGCTTTTGAATACATCAGGAGCTGCTGGTACTAAGGCCTGCCTCAGGAGAAATCCTGAGACACCTATAGAATAAAGATCAAGATCAAGCCTCTCGTGGACAACACAGGCTCTGCCGATACAAAGGCCTGACTCAGAAGAAATTCTGTGTCACCTGTAGCATCAAGATCAAGATCACATGCACCACTCACTGCCCAGTCAAAACATAACAGTGTCACCAGCAGCTCATCTTCCTTAGTTCAACTTACCACCAAAACACCCTTAGAAGACCAGGAAGTGTCTTAATCTCGAAGTGAAGCTGGGTATTATTCACAGACAAGAGAGAGGCCAGAAAACTAATAACATTGCTTCCCACCATGGCTTGACTCCATCTACTGTCTACTATTTTCAAGTCAAGATACTCTATTAAGAAGGCTAGTGAGACCTCATCTTCCTTGCAAGCTAAAAGAACCACCAGAACTTGTGACTCTACAATAGATAAAATGGAAAGCCTTGTGGCAATATGGTACATAAATTTTGTATGCAGTACCATGATGCGCACCTTGTTTACATTCCACAGCTTGCCGGTTAGTGTATTTCCCGTTTCACTCTCCCTCCCTTTATAAAGTTAAGATCATCAACATTATAAAGTTACGTACATACATACATTAGTGTACATTATAATGACTTAAATTAAACTACCTAAATGTTTAACTTCATTATTTTTACTTTCATTAAACCTTTTACTGTACTATGATGCACTCTCACTTTGCTTACTCTCAATGGAAGTTCAAATCAGGGGTTATACTTGTTATAATCGGTTCAAGTTTCTTAATGTGTTTTTAGGAACGTAACCCCTTCGTTAAACGGGGTTTGCCTGTACTTATCAATTTCTTCATCATTTCTTTGTCCATGTAGTGAAATGCTACTCCAATATTCCTTAGCAACTTATATGTTTCTCTAAAAATTCTATCAATATGGCTTACCGGTTGATTGTTTTCTTCCATCGTCACTCCTAAGTCCTTTTCCTTTTTTACTTTCTCTAGTTCTACTCCATCTCCCATCTTATAGATTTCCATGGGTCGTCTTTCACTCTTTCCCATTTCCATGACATGGCTTTTGTTCACATTGAATTCCATTTCCCACTTTTTACTCCATTCCCGGATCTTATTTAGGTCTTCCTGCATTATTTCACAATCCTCTTTTTGCTTTATAACTCGGCACAGTTTCGTATCATCTGCAAACAGATTTATGTAGCTGTTCACTCCTTCTGGCATGTCGTTAATATAAATGAGGAAAAGTATTGGTGCCAATACTGATCCCTGTGGCACTCCGCTTTCTACTGCTCTCCACTTGGACTTCATATCTTTAACTACCGTCCTTATTTCTCTCCCCCTCAAATAATTTTCTATCCATCTCAATGTGCTTCCTTTTAAGCCACCCTTCTCCTCTAACTTCCACCGTAATCTTGTATGTGGCACTTTGTCAAATGTCTTTTATAAATCCAAATAAATGCAGTCAACCCATCCCTCTCTCTCTTGTACTCTATCAACTATTCTAGAATAGAAACTCAATAAATTAGTTACACACGACCGTCTTTTTATACAACCAAATTGGCTATTTGATATTAATTTGTTGTCTTCAAGGAACTCGATCCATTGTTTCTTTATTATTCTTTCACACATCTTGCATATTACACTAGTTAGTGATACCGGTCTGTAATTTAAAGGTTATTCCTTCCTTCCGCTCTTATAAATGGGAACCACCTCAGCTCTTTTCCATTCTACTGGTACTGTTCCACTTTCTATTGAGCATTTTATGATGTTGTATATGACTTGCTAGTTCTTCCCTACATTCTTTCAGTATTCTGCCTGAGACTTCATCCGGTCCCATTGCCTTCTCTTCATCCAATTCCTTCATTAACTCTTTTATTTCAAGCTTGGTTACTTTAATCTCTTTCATATGTGTGTGTGTGTGTGTTAGCTAATAAGGATATGCAGGAATCAAGCAATGCCTATAGTGCAACGTTTTTCAAACTTTCTAAGTATGTGACCCCTTTCAATACTACCAAGCCTATTATGACCCCCACATTTATCAGCCTGCTGAAAATACAATAATTTCTTATTGGTGAGTGTGGGTAAGAAATACTAAAGGACAATTATCCCATGACCATGACCTGTTCACTTAGTACAAAATAAAATAGTTTCAGAGGGGAGACAAAGAGGGAAAAAGAGGTCTTAGAAAGGACAAACAGAAGAAAATTAAATCTCAATGAGGAGACAAAAGAAAGTTTTGATAAAGAAAAGCTGGAACATCATATGTTGATCTAAATAGAGAGGAAATATATGCAATAAAAGGACAGTTAAGGCCAACCAAAATCCACCAGTCATGGTGATCATCTTGACCTGGTGAGCAAAATATCATATTCTCATGTGTGTAAGTGTCCCAACAGAGGTGTGATCTCTGACAAAAGTCTATGTTTATATGATGCTCCCAGGCAGGACATCTTTGAAGTAATTGGAAGGAAACCAGTAAAAAGACCACAAAAGACTTGAACAGTGTGTAGAAGACACACAAAGCAGAAAGAAGATATCATCTAAGACAACAAAACATGGAAGAGATTTGCAAGCTGACCATACCTGTAAATGAAAATAAGAACAATAAATGAAATGATGAAATGAAATAATGATACTGCCACCTACTAAGATGGTTTTCCATAAGCTCACCTGTTGTTGGTACTGCATGTTGGTGGTTCGTGCCTCATCTAGACTTGACACTGCCTCTCCAAGTTTCTTTTTGGCAGTCTCATACTTTTTAGAGATCAGATCCCTCTCCTTCTTAATTTGGTTCCATTCTTCAATCTGATCTGAGAACTTTTTCATTGTTGTCTTGTAAGCCATTTTCTGTGTAGTGATTATCTCATTAAAACTGCTGAACTCTTAAAAAGGTCATTGTGTAGTGACTTCCAGAGAGCATTAGAAATACAAATACAGCTTAATGAATTTCAAAAGAGTAGAGAAAATTAATCTTTCATCATTCAAGGAGAAAAATACATATTTCCTTACAATTTTATCAGATGACTTTTTCTCGTGCTTTAGTTCTTCTTTTGCTGCAAGGAGTTGTTCCTTCAGCTTGTTCTGAGCCTCAGACTCCACACGCATCATCTCCTGAAGAACAACCCATCAGTAATATATAATCCTTGAAGCTGGAAGCAAGCAACTGAAGAAGTTAAGATGCCAAATTCCAAGAAACAAAAGGCGGTGGTGATGAGTTAGGAGAGATATGGTGGAAGAATTGGTGTTAGAGAGAGATGCTGTTAGAAGTAGTGGTGGTGGTAGTGAGGTGTTAAGAGAGACATGATGGCAAAAGTGATGGTGGTGGTGGTGGTGGTGTGTTAGGAGAGATGGTGGTGGTGGTGGTGATGATATATGCTCACCTTAGAAGCTGTCAACTCTTTTTGCATATCAGCAATTTGGTGTTCAAGGGACCTGCTGTGGGAGGACTGCTTTTCTTCTGCCTTTCTTGTTGCCAGCTAACAAAGACATTGATCAATTAGAGGATCTGTGCACTGAGTCTGGGATAAATCAGCACAAATGGGATGACAATAAAGATGTTAGCATGTAATGAAGTTTCCATACTTGTATAAAATTTAAAAAGAATTTTGTCATTATTTACATTCCTATTTCATATGAAGAGTAAAACATTAAACAGACTTCACTGTTTTCTAGGCAATTTCATCACCATGAAGAGGCAAAACATTACCTATCCGTAGGAGAGAAAATTATTAGATATACATCACTGGATCACATCTTCATTCAATTCTGCTCATTGATAATATGTCTTTCTGCTTGAGGCAGCACACTTGTCCATTACAAATGTGCTAATCCATGATACATGCAACAACTTTGGACCTTCCTTAATTCCTATGTTAATTCATTCACTACCACAAGAAAGAATGCCACACCTCCAGCTCCACCATGCACCACCACACATAGGCAGCTCTCTCATATGCAAGTATTAATCATTTAATGGATAATCTTCTTTATCATTTAACATCCTTTCTCCTATTCCCTATCAAAGTGGGATTAATATACAATGACTCCTCCTCCATTCTATTCTATCTTGTACAAACTCCTCATTCATTCCTTGTCCTGCTGAATGCACTTCCTCCATGTCTTTTTAGGTCTTCATGCTGGTCTCCTTCCACCAACCTCCATATTATCCATTGTATTACTTTCTCCCGATTTCATTACAAGTCCAGACCAGCAAAGTCTTTCCTATTCGAGTGTCACTTCCAGTTCCTTGACATCACACCTCTCTGCCATCTCCTCACTTGCCATTACACACCAGCAGTATATCACAACATTCTATGATCACATGTGAACCCCCCACCAGTGTCATTCAGGGACCATCTCTCTCTCTCTCAAGCATGCATGCAAGCACGTACACACATTTACACATGCATGCACACACAAACGCAAGCACGCACACACAGTGTGTTGTGGTCTCAGTCCTACCCGAAGATCGGTCTATGAGCTCTGAGCTCGCTCCATAATGGGGAAGACTGGCTGGGTGACCAGCAGACGACCGAGGTGAATCACAAACGTATGAACCCACACACGCAAGGTGTGCTAGGGCAAAGGATAAAAGAGATGGAGCATGGAAAAGGTGGAGGAGAAATAGAAATCCAGTAAATAAGGAAAACTTCAAGGCAGCGAGAAATGAATATGTTAAGGTGAGGAAGGATGAAGAAAGGAACTATGGAAAGGACATTGTTGAAAAATGTAAGGAGCAACCGAAATTTTTCTACAGATTCATAAATGGAAAAATTAGGCAAAAAGAAACAATAGAAAGGTAAAAAGGAGAGAACGTGATGGTGGAAAACCCAAAGTGTGACAGAACTATTAAATAATAAATTCCAGGAGGTCTTTACTAAGGAATCCAAATTTGAAAGGCCACAGGGTAATAGAGAGACCATCTATATGAAAGATGTTAAAGTAAACAAGCTTGAAATAAAAGAGTTAATGAAGGAATTGGATGAAGGCAAGACAATGGGACCGGATGAAGTCTCAGGCAGAATACTAAAAGAATGTAGGGAAGAACTAGCAAGTCCTATATACATCATCAAATGCTCAATAGAAAATGGAACAGTACCAGTAGAATGGAAAAGAGCTGAGGTGGTTCCCATATATAAGAGCAGAAGGAAGCAAGAACCTTTAAATTACAGACCAGTATCACTAACTAGTGTAATATGCAAGATGTGTGAAAGAATAATAAAGAAACAATGGATCAAGTTTCTTGAAGACAACAAATTAATATCAAATAGCTAATTTGGTTTTATAAAAAGACAGTCTTGTGTAACTAATTTACTGAGTTTCTACTCTAGAATAGTTGATAGAGTACAAGAGAGAGAGGGATGGGTTGACTGCATTTATTTGGATTTAAAAAAGGCGTTTGACAAAGTGCCACATACAAGATTACGGTGGAAGTTAGAGGAGAAGGGTGGCTTAAAAGGAAGCACATTGAGATGGATATAAAATAATTTGAGGGAGAGAGAAATAAGGACGGTAGTTAAAGATATGAAGTCCAAGTGGAGAGCAGTAGAAAGCGGAGTGTAGCGGGGGTCAGTATTAGCACCAATACTTTTCCTCATATATATATAAACGACATGCCAGAAGGAGTGAACAGCTACATAAATATGTTTGTGGATGATACGAAACTGTGCAGTTATAAAGCAAAAAGAGGATTGTGAAATAATGCAGGAAGACATAAATAAGATCTAGAAATGGAGTAAAAAGTGGGAAATGGAATTCAATGTGAACAACAGTCATGTCATGAAAATGGGAAAGAGTGAAAGATGACCCATGGGAATCTATAAGATGGGAGATGGAGTAGAACTGGAGAAAGTAAAAAAAAAGGAAAAAGGAATTAAGAGTGACGATGGAAGAAAACAATCAACTGGTAAGCCATATTGATAGAATTTTCAGAGAGACATATAATTTGCTAAGGAATATTGGATTAGCATTTCACTACATGGACAAAGAAATGATGAAGAAATTGATAAGTACTATAATAAGACCCAGATTGGAATATGCAGGAGTAGTGTGGACCCCTCATAGAAAGAAACACATACGGAAGTTGGAGAGACTACAAAAAATGGCTACAAGAATGGTTCCAGAATTTGAAGGGATGACATATGAGGAGAGGCTAAAGGCTATGGATCTACCAACTCTGGAACGAGAAGGGAGAGAGGGGATCTGATACAAGTTTAGAAATTAATCAACGGAATGGACCAAGTGCATAATGAGAAACTGATCCTGAGAGAAGAATATGACATTCAAAGCACAAGATCGCACAGTAAAAAGATGAGAAAGGGGAGATGTCTGAGATGTTAAAAAACATAGTTTACCACAAAGATGTGTTGAGATGTGGAACAGTTTGAGTGAAGAAGTGGTGTCAGCAATGAGTGTGCATAGTTTTAAAGTAAGATTGGATAAGTGTAGATATGGAGACGGGGCCACACGAGCATAAAGCCCCAGCCCTGTAAAACTACAACTAGGTAAACACACACACACACACACACACACACACACACACACACACACACAAAAAAAAAAAAAAAAAAAAAAAAAAAAAAAAGCATACACCCCTGCTCTATTTCTTAGAGCTATATCCAGATTTGTCACTTCACCTTTTCTTCCCATTTTCCCTCTGCTACTGCTGCTTTTTTCACTCCTGCCTCACAGTCAATCAAATCACCCACATAGCAGAACTGTTCCACCTCCTCCAACTCTATCTCATCTAAAACCATATTTTCTCTCTCAATTTCTCGATTTCCTACATCTGTGTGAGATCATCATTTGTGTGGTATCCTTCAGAGGTTGCAGGGGTGTGTCATTCCCCATACACTCACATGAAGCACCTAACAAATATTAAAATTAATATACTCACATGATTCAAGGAAGCAATGAGTGCCTCCTGTTTATGCAAGAAGTCTGTGGTCAGCCGTCCCACAGTCCCTTCCTGTGCCTTGTGCAGATCGGTGACTGACTGCCAGTGGGTGGTGAGCCTCTCCTCAGCATTGTTGCTCATCACATACATCTCTTGCTCAAGACTTACTCTACCTTTGTCTGTCTGTACATGCACAAGGTCACTATTTTGTTTATTCTCCTCCGAGATAAACTTGTTTGCTAAGTTCTCTAATTTCTGCTGCAAGATTTCAAAAGCTGTATTCCTTTCTTCAACAGCTTTCATTAGCTCATATTTCTCTTCAGTAAATATCTGAAGCAGGCTATCTTTTTCCTTCAGTGTAGCTGCCAAATGTTCCTTCTCTGCAATCTCTTTTATTTTTTCTTCAGTCAGTGTTTGAATATCTGATTCCACTTTCATGTGCATATTCAGAGAATCTTTCATCATCTTGACTTTAGTCTCAAAAGCAGTTTTTTCTTCACTCATCTGTTCCCTTTCTCTATTCACTTCTTCCTTTAGAGCATCTATATATCTATCTTTCTCTTGCAGACTTGTTTCAAAGGACAACTTGTCTTTCTCAGACAACTGCTCCTGAGTTTCCATCTTTTTCTGGAGAGCAGTGTGAGCTTCTCCCTGCTTGATGAATTTCTCTTCCAGTCCAGTCATTTCATCCTTATAGTGTTTAGCAGCTTCCTCACTCTGCTGTTCAAGCATCATATACTTCTCATTCACATTGGTAAGGTTGTCTTTCAATTCAGTGATTTCTTTGTTAAGTTCTGCATTGGATTCTCTCAAGCTTTCCATGATGTCACTGTATTTAGAATTAGTGTCTATCAAAGCATCTGCATCCTTCTTTGCTTGAGCAGCACACTGCTTCTCAACTTCAAGACTTACTTTTAATTCAGTAATTTCTTTGGTAAGTTCTGCATTGGATTCTCTCAAGCTTTCCATGTTCTCACTGTATTTAGAATTGGTGTCTATCAAAGCATCCACATCTTTCTTTGCTTGAGCAGCACACTGCTTCTCAGCTTCAAGACTAACTGATAAAGTTTTAATCTCACTCTCATATTTCTTCACCAAGTCTTCACTGACAACTTTCGTGCCAATCAATTCTTCCTTCACTGCACACAAATTATCAGTCTTTTCTTGAACATCATGAGTTAGCTCTACAATTTTTGCATTAAGACTTTCTCTAACTTCACACAATTCTTTCATCAATTTAGAACAAGATTCCTGTGAACACTCAAGATCACTTTTAAGCTTATCACTTTCGGAGACATACTGGTTCTTCATGTTATCATACTTCTGCTGTAAGTCATCTAAAGATTTGTTCTTTTCCTCAATTGCTTTTAGTAACTGAGACTTCTCTTCAGCTTGTGCCTGAAGCAAATCATTTTTGTCGTTGTACAGAGCTGCAAGATCTTCCTTCTCCTTATTTTCTTTTCTTTTTTTCTCAGTCAGTAAGTGAAGGTCAGACTCCATTTTCATACGTCTGTCAAGCAAATCTTTCTCCATTATTTTGAGTTTAGTCTCAAAAGCAGTTTTTTCTTCACTAATCTGTTCCCTTTCTATATTAATTTCTTCCTTTAGAGCATCTATATATCTATCTTTCTCTTGCAGACTTGTTTTAAAGGACAACTTGTCTTTCTCAGATATCTGGTCCTGAGTTTCCATCTTTTCCCAGAGAGCAGTATGAGCATCTTCCTGCTTGATCAATTTCTCTTCCAGTCCAGTCATTTCATCCTTATAGTGTTTAGCAGCTTTCTCACTCTGCTGTTCAAGTATCATATACTTCTCATTCACATTGGTAAGGTTGTCTTTCAATTCAGTGATTTCTTTGGTAAGTCCTGCATTGGATTCTCTCAAGCTTTCCATACTCTCACCATATTTAGAATTGGTGTCTATCAAAGCATCCACATCTTTCTTAGCTTGAGCAGCACACTGCTTCTCAGCTTCAAGACTAACTGATAAAGTTTTAATCTCACTCTCATATTTCTTCACCAAGTCTTCACTGACAACTTTCATGCCAATCAATTCTTCCTTCACTGCACACAAATTATCAGTCTTTTCTTGAACATCATGAGTTAGCTCTACAATTTTTGCATTAAGACTTTCTCTAACTTCACACAATTCTTTCATCAATTTGGAACAAGAATCCTGTGAACACTCAAGATCACTTTTAAGCTTATCACTTTCGGAGACATGCTGGTTTTTCATGTTATCATACTTCTGCTGTAAGTCATCTAAAGATTTGCTCTTTTCCTCAATTGCCTTTAGTAACTGAGACTTCTCTTCTGCTTGTGCTTGAAGCAAATCATTTTTGTCTTTGTACAGAGCTGCAAGATCTTCCTTCTCCTTATTTTCTTTTCTTTTTTCCTCAGTCAGTAAGTGAATGTCAGACTCCATTTTCATACGTGTGTTGAGAAAATCTTTCTCCATTATCTTAACTTTAGTCTTAATAGCAGTTTTTTCTTCACTCATCTGTTCCCTTTCTTTATTCATTTCTTCCTTTAGAGTATCTATATATCTATCTTTTTCTTGCAGACTTGTTATAAAGGACAATTTGTCTTTTTCAGACATCTGCTCCTGAGTTTCCATCTTTTTCCGAAGAGCAGTGTGAGCTTCTTCCTGCTTGATGAATTTCTCTTCCAGTCCACTCATTTCATCTTTATAGTGTTTAGCAGCTTCCTCACTCTGCCGTTCAAGCATCTTATACTTCTCATTCAATTCAGTGATTTCTTTGTTAAGTTCTGCACTGGATTCTTTCAAGCTTTCAATGTTCTCACTGTATTTAGAATTGGTGTCTATCAAAGCATCTGCATCCTTTTTGCTTGAGCAGCACACTGCTTCTCAGCTTCAAGACTTACTTTTAATTCCGTGATTTCTTTGGTAAGTTCTGCATTGGATTCTCTCAAGCTTTCCATGTTCTCACTGTATTTAGAATTGGTGTCTATCAAAGCATCCACATCTTTCTTTGCTTGAGCAGCACACTGCTTCTCAGCTTCAAGACTAACTGATAAAGTTTTAATCTCACTCTCGTATTTCTTCACCAAGTCTTCACTGACAACTTTCGTGCCAATCAATTCTTCCTTCACAGCACACAAATTATCAGTCTTTTCTTGAACATCATGAGTTAGTTCTACAATTTTTGCATTAAGACTTTCTCTAACTTCACACAATTCTTTCATCAATTTAGAACTAGAATCCTGTGAACATTCAAGATCACTTTTAAGCTTATCACTTTCAGAGACATGCTGGTTCTTCATGTTATCATACTTCTGCTGTAAGTCATCTAAAGATTTGTTCTTTTCCTCAATTGTTTTTAGTAACTGAGACTTCTCTTCTGCTTGTGCCTGAAGCAAATCATTTTTGTCTTTGTACAGAGCTGCAAGATCTTCCTTCTCCTTATTTTCTTTTCTTATTTCCTCAGTCAGTAAGTGAATGTCAGACTCCATTTTCATACGTGTGTTGAGAAAATCTTCCTCCATCACCTTGACCTGATTGTTAAAAGCATCTTTTTCTTCACTCAGCTGTTCTCTTGCTTTATTAATCTCTTCTTTCAATTCTTCAACATATTTCCCTTTTTCCTGTAGGCTTGTTGTAAGTGTCAATTTATCTCCCATTAATGTATCAATAGTCTCAATGGCAATTTTCAGTTCCTGTCTCAAAGAGTCCCCACTGGCAGTCTTTCCTCTCACCTCATCAACTAGACGTTTGATTTCTTCTGCCTCAGTAGTTACCTTTCAAGAATATAAAGTTTACTATAAATATTAATAATCAAGTATGACAAACTTAATTATATTTGGTTATGTTACTGTCCCTGTGGCAGGATCTAAGAATACTAACACTGTATTCATTGCACATTGTAAGAGGTAACTCAAAGTGAGAGTACAGAGACTAGGAATATGTTTTTTTGTTTGTATGTTTTTTTGTTTGTATGAAAACTTAATGTTTTTTTTTTCTTAAGGATTGAAGAGAACCAGCAAAAAAAAAAAAAAAAAAAAAAAAAAAAAAAAAAGGCCCACTTTAGTGCTAACTCTCTACAAAGAGAAAAACGTCAGCCAAAATTAGGGAGCAAATGCCACGATACCTCCCTCTTAAAAGAACACAAGTCGTAGAAAGTCGGAAATACAGATGCAGGGAGGGAGTTTCAGAGTTTACCAGTGAAAGGTATGAATGACTGAGAGTACTGGTTAACTCTTGAATTAGAGTTGGACAGAATAGGGATGAGAGGAAGAAAGCCTTGTGCAATGAGGCTGCAGGAAGAGGAAAGGTATGCAGTTAACAAGATCAGTAGAACAGCTAGCATGAAAATAGCAATAAAAGATAGAAAGAGATGCAACATTTTGGTGGTGAGAGTGGCTGAGGAAAGTTAGTCATAGGAGGGAGTTGGTGAGATGAAAAACTTTTGATTCCACCCTATCTAGTAAAACTGTGTGACTGGAACCCCCCTAAACATGTGAAGAGTACTCCATACAGGGGCAGATAAGGCCCCTATATAGAGTAAGCAGTTGGAGGGGCAAGAAAAACTGGTGGAGATGCCTCAGAATGCCTAACTTCATAGAAGCTCTTCTATGAAGATGAGATGTGAAGTTTCCAGTTAAGATTTTGAGTAAAGGACAGACCGAGGATATTCAGTGTAGAAGAGGGAGACAGCTGGGTGTGTGGATGAAGGTAAAAAGAAGATAGGAAGAATGTTTATGGTTGTGCTGCTAGTGAATGAAAGTTGAGGGAAAGGAGCGAATGTGTCTTTGGAGATGTGAGGGTAAGTGTGTCTTGTATTTTTAAAGCTAGAGAGAGAAGAGTAGAGGATGTGGCTTTGCTCTAGTCCAAAGATGCAAAACTGAATGGTAAAGTAGCTAAGACTGTCTGTGTGAGAGCAGATACTGATCACTTAGTCATGGAGTAAGAATATGCAATCTTCATGTCCAGAAGGAATTACAAGAAAATGACAATGGATAAAAGATGCAAAAAGGATGAAATTTTAACTGACAAAATAAAGATGACTCATACAGTGGAGCCTCGGTTACTGAACATTTCCCTTTCCAAACAAAATTTTAGATTCGTAATTGGTTTTGGTTGCCATACCATAATTTTTTTTTTTTTAAACAAAGTTACTTGATTTAAAAAAACAAAAGGTTTAACAAACACTACACTTTATTACTAATTCACAGTTTCTATAAATACAGTGATCCCTCGTTTATCGCGGTTAATGGATACCAGAAAACCCCACGAAAGTTGGAAAACCGCGAAGTAGGATTGCTCCCCTTAGGAATTTTTGTGTATGTGTATGTGGGTACCAAAATGTTTAAAATATGTAAACAGTATTTATACTTTACATATTCAGTATTTTACTTAAATCTATTTAATTATAAAACCTTATACAGTAATACTCCACTTAACAAACGTTCGTCTAACGAATTTCCGGTTTAACTTACTATATAAAGTTAGACCAAAAAGTCCGCATAACATACAACCACATCTGTTTTAGCGAATTTTCTGGGTTTGAATTTGTCGGGTGAGGGACCAAACGAGACAGCTTCGCTGTGATTGTCTTGTTCCCCGTCTGTCTCTAGCGCTCCTGGAGCTGGATCCAAGATTCTTTAACATCCTCAGAGCAACCTCCTGCCGCAAAATGGCTTCCATGAACGCTTGGAGGGACGGTGACGAGGTTGCTCTGAGGTTACTGGGAACACCACCTCTGGAGGTGGTGTTACGGTCTTATATATACATTACGTTCACAAAACAACATTTCTGTTAGCTTTTTTACAAACCTTGCCCCCAAGAAAGGATTGTTTTGTAAAGCATAAAGTGAAACCTTACATGGAATACCAAAAAATAAAGCAGAGATGAGATGAGCCACAGACGAAGTGGGAGACTTGCGGCGACTCGGCCATTTCTTCTTCTTGTGACCCTTTTAGCCTGCGTGTTGTCTTTCCCCATGATATTTGTTTCCACTCCTCTATTGCCTGCTATAATGGATATCATATCTTAGTATTCATATACGCTCATGCCATGAGGATAACCTCAATTCCGTGGCATTGACTGATAGTGAATTACTAATGAAATACCGAGGATAACCTCAATTCCGTGGCATTGACTGATAGTGAATTACTAATGAAATACCGCGGTATTTCATTAGTAATTCACTATCAGTCAATGCCACGGAATTGAGGTTATCCTCATGGCATGAGCGTATATGAATACTAAGATATGATATCCATTATAGCAGGCAATAGAGGAGTGGAAACAAATATCATGGGGAAAGGCGCAGGCTAAAAGGGTCACAAGAAGAAGAAGCAGCCGGTCGCCGAGTCTCCGCCTGTAGCTCATCTCATCTCTGCTTTATTTTTTGGTATTCCATGTAAGATTTCACTTTATGCATTATAAAACAATCCTTTCTTGGGGCAAGATTTGTAAAAAGCTAATAGAAATGTTGTTTTGTGAACATAAATGCATATATAAGACAATAACACCACCTCCAGAGGTGGTGTTCCCAGCAACCTCAGAGCAACCTGAAAGCAGCTTTGTCATCGTCCCTCCAAGCATTCATGGATGCCATTTCACTGCAAGAGGTTGCTCTGATGTTGTTAAAGAATCTTGGATCAACTCAGGAGCCAGCCAATTACAATGAAACTACCGCGTTCGGTCCCTCACCCGGCAAATTCAAACCCAGAAAATTCGCTAAAATGGATGTGGTTGTACGTTATGCGGATTTTTGGTCTAACTTTATATAGTATGTTAAACCGAAATTGCTAAACGAATATTAGCGGAGTATTACTGTATTTTGTTATAGCCTAGCAGTGAAAAGTGGCTCAGTTGTTTGTTTACATTTCTGCAGGACTGTGGTGCACCAAGGCAGAACTTCCAAGTAGCAACTGGCCAAGATGAGCTCTGTTGTTTATAAGTGGACAAAGCTGTCTGAAGAGTTTCTCATAGAGAGCAATAAAGGCCAAAAATAGCAACGAAAAAATAGCAACAGCTTGCTAGGGGTGAAGGGGCCGCCACATTTGTTTACAAAAGCGGAAGCAAGCTTGTAATTCACCTCGGTCGCCTGCTGGTCACCCAGACAGTCTTCCCCATTACTGTGTGTGATGACCAGTGTCAACAAAAGTTGACGGAAAAGTGCTAGTGTGACACTGCCTTAGGATACAGCATGTGAGACAGTCAACAGCGTGGATGAGACTGGGAGACTGGCGAGATACAACAAGGGAAGATGTTGGGTGAGGCTACAATGATGTGCAGCCAATCAACTCATGGGATAAATCCACTCGTGCTATCATTGGTTGATCTCGCACCGGAAACCAATCATGCGCCTTGTATGAGTGCCCGTGGGTATGTACAAAGCCTCTGAGTCAGCTCATCTCTTTGTTTGGCATGCTGGGAAACCTCTCTCACGCATCAACATCAAACAATGTGTTTTTCCACAATATGGCCATATTTTTTCATTTTTATCACGAACCGCGAAGTGGCGGGGAACACTGTATATCTATATGAACAATACATGTTGTACAGTACTTTACATAAGTAGTAACGTTCATTGTTGTCGTTATTACACACCAACTTACCGAATTACTGTATGTACCATATTTGTAAGTAATGCCACGGAACCCGTGATATAGCGAAAAATCCGCAGAACATATCTGTGAGTATGTATAAAACCTGCGAAACCGTGAGGCCGCGAAAGTTGAACCGCGAAATAGCAAGGGAACACTGTATCTGTTTTTTTTCTTATATATATGAAGAAGAAACACAGTGGGTAAAAGAGTAATTCAATCTTTGAAATAAAACACAGTGCTTACTCCAATTTTGTGAGAAATGGGGCAGCATTATGAGTCACAAATTTGGAAACCGCAAAATTGGAAGTATTATTCCTATGGGAAAAATTGAATATGGTGGCCCCTTCATCCATGGTTGCCTAATTTTTCAATATTTTCCTGATATTTTGCCCATATTTATATCACATATATTGAGCCAGATATCCTTCCATATGAATGATCACAGTGTTTGTACAATGGTTACGAGAATAAAAAATCTGTCCACCATAGGTTTTTAAAGCTTTTTCAATTTTCTCACAGTTTTTAAACAGCATTCTCACAGTTGATTCTCCCACACCAAACTCTCTGGAAATATCACAGTTCTTTTTTCCATCTATTTTCATCTTAATTATCTTCATCTTCTGCTCCAAAGTTAGCCTAACGTTTTTCTTGGTTGGTGGCGCCATGTCACACAAAGTCGAGCACAAGGATTCCTCCAAATTTGCAGAAAGAACTCCGTGGAGGTGTACGTAAACAGATGGAAGGCGGGAGGGAGCGGGGCAGTGTTGCCAGATGAGCTTCGTTGAATTACCGCCAGATTTTTATGAAAACTAGCCAAAAACCACCAAACTATGATAAATATAATATAAATATGATAATAATATAATATAATATGATGAATGTGAATAAATTAATATAATATTGCCTATATAATACAGTAATATATAATTTGCGGGAACGCTCTCTCCCACCACCACTCGCAAATCGCAATACCGGGAGAAAGGAGCATGCCTACCCTCAGTTTTCAAACTGATTTCATTCCTGAATGTCATTCAAAATCCAAATGTTCAGAAACCAAAATTATGTTTTTAAAATGGCAATTTTTGGTCTTTGGTCGCAGAATTGACGTATCGCAAAATTGGAGTAAGCACTGTAAATGTGATTCTGTTGAAGGGCCATTATGTAAACAAACAGCATTTGGAAGGTTCAGAGTAACCTGATCTTGATGACCCACAATGCCATCACTACTTCAACTGCATTTTTTCAATAGCAAGATGTTTAAGTGTTATGATCACCTTTATTTTAACAGTGAGTGGATTGCTCCTCTCTGTGTCACTCTGTAAGGCTTTCTTTACCCTGCATGATCTAAACAAGACTTTCTGATGAGCTCTGTGTCACCAAGTTCATTAAATACATTTTTTTTCTGGATTAATATATAATATGAGGCAGAGATGTGGAGCAGTCATCTTAGCAGAGGAAGTGTTTGTCATAAGTCAACAAGACAAAGAATAATCCATTTTACATTAATTTCTATGAAAAACATAATTTTGGTTTCTGAACATTTGGATTTTGAATGACATTCAGGAATGAAATCAGTTTGAAAACTGAGGGTAGGCATGGTTCAATAAGCGTATGAGGTTTTTGTAAGAATAACTCATACTAATGAAGAAAATAATCTAAGTGCAGTTAATTGTATAGTCAACCTCTATTTTACCTAAATATTACTAATAAGAAAACACAGGAGGAGGATGATGTACCTGTTCCATGAGTTTGTCTCTTTGAGCAGTTACTGCATCAAACTCCTGTTGCAGTTTTTGCAGCTGCTCCTTGTGCTCCCACAAGATTTTATCCACTACTGCATCTGCCATGTTTTCTTCACCTGGAAAATTTCACCATACTGTAAGGTATTTGCAAGCTTTGGTAGGTGATCATGATAGTATGACAAAGACAAAATGATTACTATATAAGAGCTGACTCATTTGGACCTAGATTGAAAGACGGTCATCTAACAGCTGCCACCCACCTGAAACCCCAGGGGAAGAGATGGCCGAATAGTGGGATGGAGAGATGTTTCCAAAGGACTCCTCTATAGACACACTTGGTCCTTTGTTCTCCATCAAATGGAGGTGCAATTCTTCTAACTGTGTCTATAACAAGAAATGAGGCAGATTAAGTGAAAAGCAAGAATGCAGTGCCACACCCCACCCACAAACAAAAGGTAAGTTTTACTGACCTTCATTTCTTTGATGTCATCAGCTTGGTTCTCAATCAAGCGTTCATTTTCATATTTTGCTTGATTTAAGGAAAGTATGTTTTCTTGCAGTCTCTCATTTTCTGCTCTTATAAGTAGTAGTTTTTGGTGGACTGAGGAATTCTGCAAGACAAAGTTGTACAAAATGTCATTAATGTTATTTTTGCAAACAAAGAGATAAAAGTTTATCAGCAGCTCTCATTAACACCATCTATGAATGTCTTGATCATTGTTCTTACCAAGTTTCTAATTACTTGTGTGCATTCTAGTACAATGAATTAGTTTTCTCAATTCAGATAACTTCTTTCACAAACTTCATTCCTCTGATAATTGCAACTAATGAATTTAATTTCAGTACATGTCTTATTTGGAATTTTGCCTTCAAATGTCAGAATCTCTTAAACCATGCTACACATCAATTGTACTATGATTTCTGTCCCATCCTTACTAAAGTGTTTTGCACAAGTCATTACATTCTTCAACCTATGAACTGTCTGACTCATCTCAAAACAACTCATCATCTTTCCTAGCTTTTTTCTTAATGACCAAACAATATATTAATTTTTCTCCCATTTCTAAAGCCATGAAAATAGCAAACCTCAGCAATTTAACATATGCTTGTCAGGTACAGCAAAAAGTTGTACAATAAGTCTTACAAAACACTTAACAACCATCAACATTGGGAAGCCAGGAAGTACATACATACCTTGGCAGTGAGTTCATCCTTTTCATCATTGAGCCTCTCCACTGTTTGCTGCAAAGAACCGTTCTCCCTCCGAAGTTGAGAGCATTCCACCGTTAGTTGGCTCACCTGCAGCACAGACTTCAGTTATCATTACTGATAGTGCATGGTTAGTTCAACTAACACTTTCATTATATTTCTATTCATCAGAACTATAAACCTGAGTCTACTTGTGTAATCCTATGATGTTTACACCTTGTCTTGCTAGTTTCCCTGAACAGTCCCTCAGCAATCCTGTAAAGCTACCTTCATATGAGATTTTTTTTTTTTTTTTTTTTTTTTTTTTTGTTTTCCAGCTTGTCTTAGAAATCAATGACAATCTATTCAGCCTTTCACACACTGGCTTCATGGCTTAATTCCAACACAGCATTGATTTACCACCCATATGCACTAATAACCTATGCAGTGCAAAGTGGCTTAGAATACCACTAGAGAAGTCTATGGAGCTTTTTTGGATCAAAGGTTTTTCCTACAGGGAGACAGTTGTGGTTAATTTATGGCAGAGATTTTTACTTATTGATATGAATAGTTCTATTGTCACTATTATTATTTTATTGTTACTATCATTATTACTATTACTTATTATAATTTTATACACTGTGATAGCAGAAGTTATACAGAAAGAATATAATTATGTTTACAAAACATTATGCCAATTCATCTTCATTAGTTTTCAGGTGAGAATATAATGTGTACAATGCTCCTTGAAGGAGCCTAGAGCTCTTTATTGGGTGGCTTCTTCTTTATATCATTCATCCCAAGCAAACACTGAAAAATTGACAAGAACATTACTACTATTCTGTGCACTGCTATAGACAATGACAAACTGACAAGTACTACAACTACTATTATGTGCACTGCTGCAGACAAATTGTGGGGGAAAAAAGCACTTGTATAAAGAAATGCTTATTATAATTCCACCTGTATGGCCATATTGATGTATTTACCTAGTTGCAGTTTTACAGGGCCTGGGCTTTATGCTCGTGTGGTCCCGTCTCCATATCTACACATCCAATTTTTCTTTAAAGCTATGTACACTCTTTGCTGACACCACTTCCTCACTCAAACTGTTCCAAGTCTCAACACATCTTTGCGGGAAACTAAATTTTTTAACATCTCTCAGACATCATCCCTTCCTTAGTTTCTTACTATGCGATCTTGTGCTTCTAACGTCATATTCTTCTCTCAGGATCAGTTTCTCATTATCCATTTTATCCATTCCGTTAATCAATTTATAAACTTGTATCAGATCCCCCCTCTCTCTTCTCTGCTCCAAGGTTGGTAGATCCATAGCCTTTAGTCTCTCCTCATATGTCATCCCTTTAAATTCTGGAACTATTCTTGTAGCCATTTTTTGTAGTCTCTCTAATTTTCTTTTGTGTTTCTTTTATGGGGAGTCCACACAACTCCTGCATATTCCAATCTAGGTCTTATTTTAGTACTTATCAATTTCTTCATCATTTCCTTGTCCATATAGTGAAATGCTACTCCAATATTCCTTAGCAAATTATATACGTCTCTCTGAAAATTCTATCAATATGGCTTACCGGTTGATTATTTTCTTCCATTGTCACTCCCAAGTCCTTTTCCTTTTTACTTTATCTAGTTCTACTCCATCTCCCATCTTATAGATTCCCACTGGTCGTCTTTCACTTTTTCCCATTTCCATGACATGGCTTTTGTCCACATTGAATTCCATCTCCCATTTTTTGCTCCATTTCCAGATCTTGTTTAAGTCTTCCTGTAGTATTTCACAATCCTCTTTTTGTTTAATGACTCTGCACAGTTTCGCATCATCCGCAAACAGATTTATGTAGCTGTTCACTCCCTCTGGCATGTCATTTATATATACGAGAAAAAGTATTGGCACCAATACTGACCCCTGTGGCACTCCGCTGTGTGCCAGTGTGTGTGTGTGTATTTACCTAGTTGTAGTTTTAAAGGGCCTGGGCTTTATGCTGGTGTGGCCCTGTCTCCATATCTACACTTATCCAATTTCTCTTTAAAACTATGCACACTTGTTGCTGACACCACTTCTTCACTCAAACTGTTCCAAGTCTCAACACATCTTTGCAGGAAACTATATTTTTTGACATCTCTCAGACATCTTCCCTTCCTCAGTATCTTACTATGCGATCTTGTGCTTCTAATGTCATATGCTTCTCTCAGGATTAGTTTCTCATTATCCACTTGATCCATTCCGTTAATCAATTTATAAACTTGTATCAGATCCCTTCTCTCTTCTCTGTTCCAGGGTTGGTAGATCCATAGCTTTTAGTCTCTCCTCATATGTCATCCCTTTAAATTCTGGAACCATTCTTGTAGCCATTTTTTGTAGTCTCTCCAATTTCCTTGTTTCTTTTTATAGGGGGGGGGGGTCCACACAGCTCCTGCATATTCCAATCTAAGTCTTATTTTAGTACTTATCAATTTCTTCATCATTTCTTTGTTCATATAGTGAAATGTTAATCCAATATTCCTCAGCAAATTATCTGTCTCTCTGAAAATTCTATCAATATGGCTTACCAGTTGATTTTCTTCCATCATCACTCCCAAGTCCTTTTCCTTTTTTACTTTTTCTAGTTCTACTCCATCTCCCATCGTATAGATTCCTACTGGTTGTCTTTCACTTTTTTCCCATTTCCATGACATGGCTTTTGTCCACATTGAATTCCATCTCCCATTTTTTATTCCATTTCCAGATCTTGTTTAAGTTTTGCAGTGTGTGTGTGTGTGTGTGTGTGTGTGTGTGTGTGTGTGTGTGTGTGTATTTACCTAGTTGTAGTTTTACAGGGCCTGGGCTTTATGCTCGTGTAGCCCCGTCTCCATATCTACACTTATCCAATCTTACTTTAAAAGTGTGCACACTCGTTGCAGACACTACTTCTTCATCTAAACTGTTCCACGTCTCAATACATCTCATGGAAACTATATTTTTAATATCTCTCAGACATCTTCCCTTTCTCAGCTTTTTACTATGCGATCTTGTGCTTGGTGTCATATTCTTCTCTCAGGATCAGTTTCTCATTATCCACTTGGTCCATTCCGTTGATCAATTTATAGACTTGTATCAGGTCTCCTCTCTCCCTTCTTTGTTCCAAGGTTGGTAGATCCATAGCCTTTAGTCTCTCCTCATATGTCATCCCTTCAAGTTCTGGGACCATTCTTGTAGCCATTTTTTGTAGCCTCTCCAATTTTCTTATGTGTTTCTTTTTATGAGGGGTCCACACTACTCCTGCATATTCCAATCTGGGTCTTATTATAGTATTTATCAATTTCTTCATCATTTCTTTGTCCATGTAGTGAAATGCTACTCCAATATTTCTTAGCAAATTATATGTTTCTCTAAAAATTCTATCAATATGGCTTACTGGTTGATTTTTCTTCCATCGTCACTCCTAAGTCCTTTTCCTTTTTGACTTTCTCCAGTTCTACTCCATCTCCCATCTTATAGATTCCCACAGGTCGTCTTTCACTCTTTCCCATTTCCATGACATGGCTTTTGTTCACATTGAATTCCATTTCCCACTTCTTACTCCATTCCCAGATCTTATTTAGGTCTTCTTGCAGTATTGTGTGTGTGTGTGTGTGTGTGTGTATTGTACAGGATTCGAGTGGGACTCATAGTGTCCTGTCTTCATGTCTAGTTTTATCCATGTTTTCTTTAAAGTTATGCACATTATGTGCTGTAACAACTTCATCACTCAATGCATTCCCCTTTTCCACTTTACATGTCAAAAACTGTATTTCCCAATATCCTTCACACACTGCATCATCCTAATCGTCTTTACATCTCCTCTTGTCCTAACTTCTTCTGTCACCAGGTCTTCCTTGTTTATCTTTTCAATGCCATTGACAATCATCTTGTACATTGTTATTAGGTCTCCTCATTCTCTTCTATCTTGTAAGGCTGGCAGTCCCATTTCCTTCAGCCTTTCTTCATATGTTAGGTCCTTTAGTTCCAGCACCATCTTTGTAGCAATCTTCTTATCTTCTTATATCTTTTTTTTTAGAAGAGCTCGGAGACCACAACACTGCTGCACATCCCAGCTTTGGACATATCATGCTTGTGATCATTTTTTTTATCTTATCTTTGTCCATGAATTGAAATGCCACTTATATAATTCAACATTTTATATGGTAATCTAAATATCTTACTTATGTATTTTTTGGGGTTCAAATTTTCCTGTATAATCACTCCAGATCATTTTCCTCTTTAATCTGTGTGTGTGTGTGTGTGTGTGTGTGTGTGTGTGTGTGTGTGTGTGTGTGTGTGTGTGTGTGTGTGTGTGCGTGTGCGTGTGTCGGAGAGGATGGAGAAAAGACATACTTGTTAGACTTTTGCCTGTGTGGCAATATTGGCAAGCAAGGAGGAGGGACCAGAAAGTTATTTTGTTCCTAAACATATAAACAAGTAGTACAATGAAAAGCTTCCATCTTACCTGCTGCTGTCTCAGGCTGTCCCCCGCCACTACCAATGCCTCAGACTCATCCTGCTGTTGCTGGATGGTCTGCAGTTTGCTCTGAAGGTTCTTTACTTTCTCCTCTGGATACAACAAAAAAGATTGTCACAATAACAAATTTTCTTTAACACTGTTTTATGTCCATTCCTTTCTTTTCTCTTCTTTTTTTCTAGTCAAAGTCTATAATCAAGTCTCAGGTGTAAGAGGAGGTAGTGCCAATTTCAGCAGTCAACTATTAATGTAGTATGTACTGTGCAGCTCTTGTTAACATAGGCAACAGTACCTTACTTATAAGTAATTAAACAAACCAACAGATATTCAAAGCATTAATATAAAAAGTGCAATGCAAAATTAATCTTTCAAGGTGTATAGTCATCGACATTCACATTTAGAATTCAAACTGACTTGAGTATCACATTACACAAACTGGCAACTCACCCTTTCTTCATCTAAAAAAAATCTGCTGGGAAAACTAACTGCAGGATAACTAAAGCTGTCCTCTCATATATTCAATAGCATAGGGAAAGGGATTCAATGTTTGACATATTAACAAAAGGGAAGTCATCTTTTGTGACCACTCCTTGCTTAGACAAACAAAACTATGTTTGTTTTATACAGTGTTCTAGTGCGGTGATGTGTGAAGCCTGGAAAATGTATAGGCCATGATTTTATAGTATAAATGTTAGAGTTTCATTGAAATGCAAAACAAATTGAAAAATACACCACATAACTATTAGGAATGAAAAGACAGAGAGTATTGGTAAAAAAATGAAGTTATGAAGCAAAGCTTCACATCCCTAAACACTCCATTTCTTCACCAACACACTCAGTCTTTTCCTTCTTAACAGTTATGTGGTGTATTTTTCATTTTGTTTCACTGTTTCAGTGAAACTCTAACACTTTTACTATATAATCATGGTCTGTACAATTTCCAGGCTTTACACTTCACCTCAGCAGAACACTTTGTTTAAAACAAACAGTCCTGAGATACCTCAGGACTGGAAGTTAGCTAATGTTACTCCAATATTTAAAAAAGGTAGGAAGGATGATGCGAATAATTATAGACCGATCAGTTTAACTAGTATAGTATGTAAGATACTAGAGAAAATCATTAAGGGTAGTATTTGGGAGCATTTAAATGAGAATAGATTAATTAGAGATACCCAACATGGCTTTAGATCAGGGAGGTCCTGTCTTACAAATTTGCTCGATATCTTAGAATATATTACCAAGGAGTTAGATGATGGAAATAGCATAGATGTTATATATCTAGATTTTAGCAAGGCGTTTGATAAGGTACCGCATAGGAGGCTAGTGTACAAATTGAGACTACATGGGATAGGGGGTAGGTTAGTTGATTGGATTAGTGAATGGCTTTCTGATAGGAAACAGAGAGTAGTATTAAATGGGGCAATGTCTGAGTGGAAGGAAGTGGTTAGTGGGGTACCCCAAGGATCAGTGCTAGGACCTCTTCTTTTCTTGGTGTACATTAACGATTTAGATATAGGAATTAGTAGCAAAGTATCAAAGTTTGCAGATGATACTAAGATAGCATGTGCAGTACAGGGTGAAAAGGACAATTACAGAATACAACGAGACCTGGACAGGCTGATAGCATGGGCAGACAGGTGGCAGATGGAGTTTAATTCTAAAAGTGTCAGGTTATGCATTTAGGTAAAGACAACACAAACTTTAACTATGAGATGGAGGGATGTTGGCTAGAGGCAGTAGAGGAAGGAAAGGATTTAGGAGTAGTGATAGACAGGACTATGAAATTTTCAAAGCAATGTTTAGAAGCAAGAAATAGGGCAAATAGGATCCTGGGTTTTATAAATAGAAATGTTAGTTATAAAAGTAAGGAAGTGGTGCGTAGCTTATATAATTCCTATGTTAGGCCCCATTTAGAGTATTGCATACAGGCCTGGTCACCCCACTATAGGCAGGATATCAACATGTTAGAAGCAGTTCAGAGAAGAGCAACTAGGATGATACCAGCATTAAAGCGCCTGGAGTATAGAGATAGATTAAAGGAATTAAACATGTTTTCATTTGAGAGGAGATGTATAAGAGGGATATGATAGAGTTATTTAAAATGTTCTCAGATACAAACTACATAGATGTGAGATCTTTCTTTACCTTAGAGGAGGAAGTAGGACTAGAAATCATGGCAGGAAGATTAGAAAGCAAGGCTGCAAGTTAGATATAAGAAAATATTTCTTTAGTCATAGGGTGGTAGACTTCTGGAATGCATTGTCAGAGACAGTTGTAAATAGCACTAGTTTGACAATGTTTAAAAACAGATTAGATAAGCATTTAAATTTATTAGATTTATAATTATGTATAGCACTGCATGATAGTTTTTATAAGAAATTTACTATAGTTAAACAAGACATGATCCCCATGTATGGGGACCACAAATTGTAGAGGATTTTGCTGCAGGACTTAGCCCTGTTAATGGGCCAAATATTTAGAATTAGTATATAATGTATTGTGTACTTGTAAGTGTATCTTTAAGTACTGATGACGAGGTCGCTGTGCGACTGATACAGGATAACCTAGATGGGCCCTGGTGGCCCTTTGTTATCCTATTATTCATGTTATGTTATGTTATTTTATAATCGTTTTGTTACCCCAAGCAAGGAGTGGTCACAAAGGATGATCTCCCTTCAAGTCAATGTGTCAAGCACAAGCTTTACTCCATACTTTCAAAACATATGAGGATTAACCCAAGTTGCCATGTAGTTACTTATTTTCTTCCAGCAGATTTCCTTTCTCAGACTGAGAAGGGGCAAGTTAACAAGTTTTTGTAATGTCATGCTCATGTTTATGGGACTTATAACTGTGAATGTTGCTGACTTTACATGTAATATGTACTGCATATTGCTACATTTGTTTCAGAATAATCATGATCAATCTTGGCCACAAAGCTTTCCTGTGGTTGCATGAAATGACAGAAGGGAAGAAGGTTTCAGAAAAAGGTCTCTCATTACATAATGACAGTGGTATTTCTATAGCCTCTCTTGCCTCAATCTTCATATGTTTTATAGCTATGATGGAGTCCTTTCTATTATATCTGTAACTGGGCTTCTGTCCTCACTCCTTGGTTGGTTAAGCTTTTCTGAAGGTCTATCAACATCCATCTTAACCTCTAGCTGTAAGTCAGGCTACATTCTCAAGAAATTTCTATGAATTTATACTTCCTCAGAAATGGGACTCCTGCAGTCTCTCAATGTATAAAGATGTATCCTTGATTTCTGTCTTTCTAAAGCTCTAGAGCTATCCTTGACAATAAGACTATGTAGCACCTACTAATTCACAATCTTCCTTTTGACTGTCAGTATGAATTCCATAAAATAACAATCACTAATGATCTAGCTTTCTTATCTATATCCTGTCATCCTCACTCCCTATTATTGTTTGAAAACATATCAAAAGCTTTTGATTGTTTGTATCCATCTGTGCATGTTTATCATGTCTCCTTTCTGATTGTTCTATCGTCACAGTGGTAAATAAATACCCACTGTTCTCCTAAACTACTCAGTTTCTTGTCTTATAAGGGCATGAAATAATTCCTTAGAGGTAGAATGACAAACCTACAGATGGTAAGGAAAGCACACATAATTTTTTAAAAGACTGAAATGCAGCTTCTGTTTACAAGTGTCAATATGTCAACTTGTGACATGTTGTGAAGATGGACTATCAAGCACTATCAGTTTTATGCTAATTTTTTCTCTCAACCAGCAGATCAATTCCACATTGTGATATAACAGTACAGGAATAAAAAACAGATAAAGAGCTAAGCATGATTTGTTAAATTAATACATACCCTAAATTAATAATTAAATATTGCATCACTCACCAAGTTTGGTGATCTTATAGTTTGCTGCCTCCAGGGTGAGAAAGGTCTCTTGTTTCTCACCCTCCAGTGCCATGACCTGCTGCTGGAGGCGTTTTATTTCTATATTTTTGGCACTTATGTTTTCCTGCAGGCGGAACTGTGGGCTCTGGAAGGAAGCATAACACGCTGTGGGTGAGGCATCAATGAATACCTACTAAAAAGAAAGTTAATTTTCACCAATACATTTTCATATTCTGAATTTTGCAATGCACAGTAATTTGAGGAATTGTGTATTTCAGCATAGCATGTTTTATCAATTAGTTGCCTTATAAACAAATGCAAATTATTGCCATACCTGCACCAGCTCTCTGAGAGGTGAAGTGATGGAGGATTTGGGGGAGGTGGTGTAGACATGTGGTGAACCTTCTCTGCCATGATTCACAGTACTCTGGTATTGAAGTATGCTTCTAATATCTGGAGAGAGAAAAAAAAAGTTTTCTAAATCCAGTGTAGAACAAAGCAACATTAAATATAATGGATAAGCAAGTTATATACATACATACATACATATATACATATATATATATATATATATATATATATATATATATATATATATATATATATATATATATATATATATATATATATATATAAGCAGGTCATATGCTTTTCATCAACTTCTGATGCTTAATTGCAAATATCATACAACTTACCAAGCTTTTCTGTGCACAGAATGTGTAGGAACCGTGAGTTAACTGCTGATCCTCTCTTCTGCACTGCCTCCAGGAGATATTTCAGCTGTAAAAAAATACTATTAACATCTTATGAAATTGAATATTCAACCAGGCCTATACCAAACCAACACATCATGAAAATAAAATAAATGACAAATACACAAATAACATTTCATGTGACAGGTATTCACTATGGGTTATAGAACTGATACATGTGCCATTCTTATCTACATTTTCCTGAAATGCTGTGAACACTAGTGAAGCCACAAGCCACCACAACCTAAGACTAAAGGCAGTTTTCACTAACGTGTAATGTCTATATACTATACTATACTACTATATACACTTAGAAAGAATACAAAGGTAGTAGTACAAATTACTTTATCTAACATCATGTACTTTGAATTATACAATATTGGTAATTTATAAAGTTGGTGAGATAACTTCCAAAAACTTAAAGCAGCTTACTCTCTGTTTCTCAGACGTATTTGTCATCATTATCTATGTCAGAGGCTGCCAACCTGGGGTACATATACTACATACCTTCAGCAGTGTACAGTGCATATTTCCACTTTTCAAGGGATACATTGGGTCTCAGAGAATAACCACTACAGTGTATGTAGTGCATGGTCTGCTGCCATACTGCACAATATCAAACTTTTAAACAATTTTATTTTAGTAAGCAAATCTTTATCTGAATTATATCCAGAGTACAGTAAATAAATACTATTTGGTTTCCTTCCTGTGCCTACAACCTGAACTAAGCTTGAAAGGATCAGTATGGAACGTGGATACTAACTCGAGACTTTGGCTTCACTTTTAAGACTGGCTTGATTAAGTTTGATATAGTTCCCTTACTATAATAAAACAAAATTGTACTGACCCATAGGGTGATGCCAATAATCTGTGTGATGTTGCCATATCTTTTATTACTTCAAGGAAAATGGAATAACAGTTTTTTATTCAATTCAATGCATACCTTCACTAAAAAGGGAGGGAGGAAACAAGAGACATGAAGATCTCTGCAGGTGATTATATCACAAGTAAATTAAACACAGTAATGGTGCTGAATCTAAAATTGAAAATAAGACTGATAATTTGCAAACTATTTACTGTTATTTTCTCTCAAGATACCAAGTCTAATACGTATAATAAGTGGTGAAAAGGAAAATATGAGACAGTGCATTATTTCAGTTATTGTCCCAAGCTGAATTTATTTATTGAATATCATTGGGTGATGACTTTTTCCTTGGTCTGTGTATGCAACACACAGTAAGATGGGAAGCTTTAGTGTTTACTTCCATCATGCCGACCAGATGAGAAGTGAGTTGATTAGCATGTGCACGGCGAATTGACTCCCCCTTCCCCAACGGAAAATACTGTCTCAAGTGGCAACATCGCCTGACCTGATATGCCACATTGTCATGCATGTACGTGAAATACCTTAATTTCATTTGGTATATAACATTTATTTGTATCACCTGCTACTTAATGAAATAGTCCACATATTCTTAGAATGCTGTTTGTTGATAATAGTATGATTAAAGAACTGTGAGTAGTATAGGGTGAATATTTTGTTTGAAGATCTGGCAGGATGGTGAACAACACCCTATGGGGTCAGTACAATTTAGTTTTACTATAGCAGTGGTTCTTAACCTTTTTACTACCACGCCCCATCTAGGAATTTGTCTCTCTCTCCACACCCCCCCTTTGCATCTATGAATACAACTCCCTCCCAGATTTTAAAGAAAAAGGTCATACTTTTGCATTCTCATAAACTTCTCATTATTTGGCCATGGTCTCATTAAGAGAATGACAAATTCCTGCTTTTCTCCCAAGGCCTTGCGTCCCCTGTGGAAGTTGCTGACGCCCCCCAGGTTAAGAGCCACTGTACTATAGTATCACTCTCTTCATTTAGAAACCTGCCTCGATGAAGAGGATGTGAAAGATGATACAGCCAGACCAAGAAGCTCTAAACACCATGAACACTTCACTTACCTTGGCCTGTGTTGTCTGGTCCAGAGAATCAGAGTTAACGAGGCGGCTCCTCAGCTTTGCCTCAGTGACTAAAGTAATGTAGAGCAAAAGAAGGGTCAACTTTGAGAGCTCCAAACAGTTGCCAGCCATTGCTTCACTGAAGGTGATGGGGTTCCCAGAAAAGTGATCTGCCACAGAGTGTTGTCTGGTTAGTCAATGTTTTAATGCACCGACATGAAGGATGTGTGACCAAATAACCAATTCTGATGACCAAGTAAGTAGTAATTCTGGTGACTGTTGCTTTTCCACTGAATGATGCTTCTATGTTCAGTGATTTTAAAACTACACTAGCATTAAAAACAAACTGTAACTAAGATACAACAAAAGAATTATTCTTCCAATCATTGTGACTCACCTTGGAACAAAGATTCCAGTCTGGGTGTAAGGGCAGCCAAGTCCTCCCCGACAACATTTTCCTTATTCCTGAAAGTCATTAAAATCTTCAGCAGCAAATAAAAATGTTTTTTCTTTCTTTCTTTTCTTATTCATTTTTATTCTATTTATTTTATTATTTTTTTTATGTAAGAGAGAAGGCCAGCCAAGGGCAACACAAAGTTAAAAAAAGAAGGCCCACTTGATGCTGGTTCTCAAAAGATAAGAAGGGTTATCCAAAATTAGCGAGCAAATGTCTTGACACCTCTCTCTTAAGAGAAGTAAAGTTGTAGGAAGACGGAAATACAGAAGCAGGCAGGGAGTTCCAGAGTTTACCAGTGTAAGATATGAATGATTGAGAGTACTGGCTAACTCTTACATTAGAGAGTTGGACAGAATAGGGATGAAAAAAGAAAGCCTTGTGCAGCGAGGCTGCAGTTAGCAAAATCAGTAGAGCAGTTAGCATGAAAATAGCAATAAAAGATAGGAAGAGATGCAACATTTCAGTGGTGAGAAAGAGGCTGAAGACAATAAGTCAAAGGAGGAGAGTTGATGAGATGAAAAGCTTTTGATTCCACCATATCTAACAAAACTGTGTGAGTGGAACACCCCAAACATGCAAAGAGTATTCCATACAGGGGCAGATAAGGCCCTTGTACAGAGTAAGCAGTTGGAGGGACAAGAAAAACTGGTAGAGATGCTGCAGAATGCCTAACTTCATAGAAGCTGTTTTAGCAAGAGATGAGATGTGAAGTTTCCAATTAAGATTATGAGTAAAGGACAGACTAAGGATATTCAATGTGGACTAGGGAGGCAGCTGGGTGTCACTGAAGAAGAGGGGAAGGTTGTGTCGAGTTGATAGATGGAGGAATTGAGTTTTTGAGGCATTGAAAACAACTAGATTTTCTCTGCCCCGATCGGACATCTTAGAAAGATTAGAAGTCAGGCGTTCTGTGGCATCCTTGTGTTAACTTGGTACAATTTATCTCTTACAGATATATTTATACCAACTCAACATTCAATTACTTAGTCATTACTCCAAGAATAGTATTTTGAAAGTTTTACCATTTCTTTCAGAAGGGACTACTCCACAACCCAATGTTAAATCTACTGGTGACCACTAACAACTATGACTTAGTGGACATCCCTATTTCAGTGGATAACTACAAAACACACACACACACACACACACACACAACCAACCTGGAGAAAGTAAAAAAGGAAAACGATTTGGGAGTGACGATAGAAGAAATTAATCAACCGGCAAGCCATATTGATAGAATTTTCAGAGAGACATATAATTTGTTAAGGAATATTGGAATAGCATTTTCACTATATGGACAAAGAAATCATGAAGAAACTGATAAGTACTATAGTAAGGCCCAGATTGGAATATGCAGTAGTGTGGACCCCTCACAAAAAGGACATAAGGAAGCTGGAGAGACTACAAAAAATGGCTACAAGAATGGTCCCAGAACTTGAAGAGATGACATATGAGGAGAGACTAAAGGCTATGGATCTTCCAACATTGGAGCAGAGAAGGGAGAGAGGGATCTCATACAAGTTTAGAAATTGATAAACGGAATGGACCAAGTGGACAATGAGTATCTGATCCTGAGAGAAGAACATGCCAGTCAAAGCACAAGATCGCATAGTAAGAGGCTGAGGAACGGAAGATGTGTAAGAGATATTAAAAAGTATAGTTTCCCGCAAAGATGTATTGAGACGTGGAACAGTTTGAATGAAGAAGTAGTGTCTGCAATGAGTGTGCATAGTTTTAAAGTAAGATTGGATAAGTGTAGATATGGAGACAGGGCCACACGAGCATAAAGCCCAGGCCCTGTAAAACTACAACTAGGTAAATAAACTAAGTAAACACACACACACTAAATCTTGTAAAATAGTGGTCTTGTCCACCAGAAAGCATGATATTTTACTTTGGATCATGTGTGTTTATAGCATTGATTTACACAAGCTCACAGAACACACTTCCTTATGTTAATGGGACCGTCCGGTGAGGTTTTTGAAAAATTGAAAATAAAGAGGTATGTGGGTAATTTTTTTTTTTTTCGCTGATAGATGTTTATTACACAATGTTAGTTTAGTAGTTACAAGTGAATCGACCCATAAATAACTGCATGAAAAAAAAAAAAAAAACTATAAACTGTCACCAGAGGACAGATTTCAATTTTCCCAGTACGGATATGAAGTATGTGGTATAACAAAACTTTCCATCTCATAGAATTTTGATTCTTTTATATATAAAATTATATTGCGGACTTTAAAAAAAAATTCCAAATTCTATGAGATGGAAATGTAGCAGCTTCATTGAGCTTTAAAATGATACCTCAAAATTGAAAATCCGTTGAGAAATGTGGGAGAAGATACGATTTTAATGATAAACAGTGGAAAGTGAGAAAAAGGCAAAAAAACCCAGAGATGTAATTTTCGTCCTCTATGACCTTGTACATTTATTTGGGTTGAATATTTCATGCTCATACACCACCATGTGCATCATATATGCTTTTTAGGTATTTTTAGAATATTCTGTAAGACTCATATGGCACCTGGCCGCCCCTACAATGATTGTAGTTATTAGTCGCTCGAAGGCGAGGGTGTCTCCCATCCATGCATGGTCGGTACAACTTGTAATTTCCACTTGCACTGTTTGTTTAGTCATTGTAAGGCAAAAAAGGCAAGTAAAATAGGCTGGATTGTGGCTTGCAAGGTGTGAAATAACGGGCGAGATACTCAACAGATCCTTCTATCGCAATCACATGGACACTGAAATGGAAGGGGAGAGGCTATTCCTGTGTACGCCATAGTACTAAGTTGCCAGCGCCCACATTTCCTTACCAAAGAAACTACTTTTCATGACTATTTCCGTGCTGATCATCATCATTTATGGTACAGAGAGTGGGCAGGGGGAAAGCCCCGGGCTGCGGTGGGCGTGGCAGGGGCCCTTCAAAGTTTAAATACCCCACGTATTTTAGCATATTTTTCCAAAATACTCCATCACTATGTTGCCAAATGTTTGGGGATGGTCTGGTGATGTTTTGGGGATTTTCAATATTTTTCAGGTTTATCGATACCATGGCCATCAGACGGTCCCCTTAATCAAAGCTTACAAAATTCACTTTGCATAACTCACTAACAAAATAACATATAAACTACTAAACAATGGTAATTTGTTTTTCTGGAACTTCTTAAATAAGAAAGTAAAAATCAGACTGCACAACTACAGAATATGGTAAAGTACTTACAAAAGAGAAATTAGGCAGCAGTAAATCTTGCCATCAGCCAAGTGCTTAATGGAGCAACAGCTTTCTGGCACTAATTCCAAAGCATTTACCTGCAATTAGAGAGGGAAGTAAATATAAATATGGATAATTTTACAACAGAAAAGTAAAACAGAAGTAAAAGGAAGATAGTGAGACAAAATACTATGTGTAACAGTTAGATTTTGCCTCTCAGTCAAAAACTGTCTCCACCAATCCAAGAAAATTATTGCATTACATAAAGAAATTCAACTCACCAAGCCAATAATCTACTGAAGCCTAAAGGATGATCACATACTAAAATGTTAACAATAGGTTTACAGTACATACCCCTTGCCATATTATGATAAAGACAGAACATACCGCTCATGCATTTCCCCGCAGAATCATGATAACACCCAATTCAAATCTACATTACCAGTTAACTAGATCTGGAGCTCAAGTTCAGGAAGAATACATGCTACATTCAAGCAGAGGACCAATTAACCATCTATCCTATCATCTCTAACTTTCCATCACTGTAATCCAACCATAAAAGGATATTCCGCGTATTTTTCCAAGCCCTCCGGATGTCAAATAATATTGAATAAAACAAAATATGCAAATATTTGATGACAATTGATTGTAAGTTAAGAAAATTGATTTGTCACATTTTAGTAAAAAATTAGTGACTTGATTTTGATTTTTTTTTTTTTTGCATTTTCTCCATAATTATTTGGTTTGTATTGTTTTCTATACATTACTAACTTAAGCCTTCATTTTATATACGTAGTAACCTGAGGTGACCATGTTAACATCCTATCACAGTGGCGAGCTGCTCTTACAGGATGTCATCCAGGGGTGGCTGTTTATCAAGACCAGCTTGCCATTAGTGATAATATATTGGTGTCACAAGGTTCTTACTGTCCTGTTTGTAAATGAACAGATGAAATAACTAACTTGAGTGTCACATATCAATGTTTAATATTAATCCGACTTCTATATGAATTATGACAGCGTCATGTACTGTCTGTTCGAGAAAGGATATTCTTGAATGACCTAGACACCTTTTACAAGCCTACAGCAGGAAAGAGCAAAATACCCATACCATTACAGTACTGATGGGACACTCACACATTTCAGAAGCACATTTTCGGCAGAGTCCATCTTGAGAGGTAAAGCACAGTATCTGGGAGAGAACATAAAAACACATGAAAAAGAGAGAAGCTGGAAGAAGCCAATAGATTACATGTGCCTCTATAACACACACACACACACACACACACACACACACACACACACACACACACACACACACACACACACACACACACACACACACACGCACGCACACACACACACACACACACACACACAATTGAAATTGATAAGTACTAAAATAAGACCTAGATTGGAATATGCAGGAGTTGTGTGGACTCCCCATAAAAAGAAACACATAAGAAAATTAGAGACTACAAAAATGGCTACAAGAATGGTTCCAGAATTTAAAGGGATGGCATATGAGGAGAGACTAAAGGCAATGGATCTACAAACCTTGGAGCAGAGAAGAGAGAGAGGGGATCTGATACAAGTTTATAAATTGATTAACGGAATGGATGAAGTGGATAATGAGAAACTGATCCTGAGAGAAGAATATGACTTTCGAAGCACAAGATCGCATAGTAAGAAACTAAGGAAGGGACGATGTCTGAGAGATGTTAAAAAATTTAGTTTCCCACAAAGATGTGTTGAGACTTGGAACAGTTTGAGTGAGGAAGTGGTATCAGCAAAGAGTGTACATAGTTTTAAAGAAAAATTGGATAAGTGTAGATATGGAGACGGGACCACACGAGCATAAAGCCCAGGCCCTGTAAAACTACAACTAGGTACAACTAGGTAAATACACACACACACACACACACACACACACATAAGGAACATCCATGACTGCATAGAACAGCAGTAAGATATTGACAAGATTTGGAACTGGAGCCAAAAGTTTAAATTAGAATTTAATACCAGGAAATGCCATGTAATGGAAATGGATAAAAGTAGTAGAAGACCTATGTGGGAATACAAAAAAGGGAGAAGAGATTATATTGAAAAGAAGCAAAGAGAACGACCTGGGAGTGATTATACAAGACATCCTGACTCCTGAAAAACACACAAATGGGCTATTTACTTCAACATACAAGACACTAACTAACATCAGGGTGGTGTTCAATCACATGGAAAATGATAATAACTACTATGATAAGACCTAGACTGGAATATGCAGCAGTGGTACTGTCACCATACAAGCAAAAAGACATCAAGAAGCTGAAAAGAATCCAAAGGACTGCTACAAAGATGATCCCCGAAATAAGGGATCTTCCCTATGAAGAAAGAAGGAAATGGAATTACCAACCTTGAAGGATAGATGGGAAAGAGCAAACCTCCTAATGATGTATTAGTTAGTAAACCGTACAAAAAAGATAGATAGACAAGACCTGGTAACACTAATGGAGGATGGGGATAGATGAAGAAGAGGACATTCCAAGATCATGAAAAGTCAGTGTCTGTGGAACATCAAGATGTTGTTTTCAAAATATGGCAGTGGAAATCTGGAATGGATTAAGTGATGAGATTGTAACAACAGAAAGTGTGCACAAATTTAAGGAAAAGTTAGACAAATGTAGATATGGAGACAGGTAACTATGAACCCCACTCGAACCCTGTAACATTCAACTAGGTAAACACACACACACACACACACACACACACACACACACACACACACACACACACACACACACACACACACACACACACACACACACACACCAAAATTATGAGGAGAGTAAAGAATGTGGAAGATTGTAACAAGTTACAGGAAGATCTTGATAAAATATATGACTGGAGTAAAGAGTGGCAGATGGAATTTAATATAAACAAGAGCCATGTTATGAAAATGGGAAGAAGTAGATACAGACCAAACAGGGACTACAGGCTGGGTGATGAGAAAATTGAAGAGACCAATGAGGAGAAAGACTTAGGAGTAACCGTGCAAAACACTTTGTCACCGGAGAAACACATTAACAAGATATTTGGGAAAACATATAACATGCTTCAAAATATTGGCCTTGCATTCCACTACCTAGATGAAGGAATGATGAAGAAGATATTATGCACCTTAATAAGACCCCAGTTAGAATATGCAGCTTGCGTCTGGTCACCGCATATGAAGAAAAATGTGAAGGTGGAAAGGGTACAGAGGCTGGCAACAAGGATGGTACCAGGACTCAGGGAGTTAGACTATGAGGAAAGACTGAGGAAACTGGGGCTGACCACATTAGAAGAGAGAAGAACAAGAAGAGACATGATAACTATGTATAAATTGGTGAACAAGATTGACATACTGGACAGAGAGTTGATAAAGGTGACCACAAGTAATCATCTCCGAGGACATGGAAAAAAACTAATAAAAGACATCTGTCTAAATGACTTGAGAAAATACAGTTTCCCGCATCATAGTATTGATAAGTGGAATAAACTGAGCAGTGATGTCACTGACGCAGTGTGTGTCAATCAGATGAAAGAGATATGACAGGAGTGGACAAGGAGACAGGACACAGAGAGCTTAGCCTGGGCCCTGAAATACACAAACAAGTAAATACAGATAGGTAAATACACACACACACACCTACTATCTATACACATACATACATTTTGTGTGCTCTCTTTAAATCTCCCTACTGACTCTACAATGTTAAACTGATGATCAATATTATTCTAGTCATCTATCATAATTAATACAAATCTGTTTCATCTTACTATTTGTTTATTTGTTTAAATCCTTTTGTGTAGAAGGGACACTTACCAAAGGGAAAAAAAAAAAAATAAATAAATAAAAATCCCATTAAGATGCTTCTTACATGTTCTATCTTTTTTCAAAGTAAGAGGGGAAATCTAGCAAAGGGTAACAAGAAAATAAAAAAGACCTACCTAGATGCCAGCTTCAAGAGTAAGTCCAAGAGAGTTAGGCAAAAGAATGGGACAAGTGTCTTGAGACCTCCCTCTTAAATGAGTTCAGGTCACAGGAAGATGGAAATACAGAAGCAGGCAGCAAGTGATTGGAGGAGGCCAACAGAGAAGATAGAGTACCAGCATAAGCAAGATTAGAGGTACAGAAAAGATCAAGGATGTTGGACGTAACTCCAAGATGGTCAAGAATATGAGTAGGGTGTTGCACCAGTCGCTCAAGTTCATGGAGGATAGAAAGTTAAAGGCTAGTTCACCAGGATGGTTTATGGAGACGAAAGCAAAAGCTTGAGGTCAAAATTGAAGTCTTCAAGAATGGCAATCTCTGCAAAAAGGATAGACAATGTGATCCTCATTTGATATTAAATAGTCAAAGAAATTCTTACAGTCAGAGGAGTTCAGTGAGACCTAGATAAATTTAATTAGAGTTACTCTGAAGCAGTAGACAGATGGTGGAAAACTCAGAAGATTCAAGAGCATGGGCATGAAAGCAAGTCAAATAATTGCGCACAGATACATCATCCAGCTTTTGGAATAAAAATGAGGATAGAAAAAGGAAGGAATGGAAAGAGGCTACAGTCAGTTGCTTCAGGCACCTGAGGCATCTGACAGTAGCCTACTCTTGAATCCAGGCTATTAATTCTATCTTTCCAGAAACACTTCAGTACCCTTTAACACCCGTAAGTGGAATCAGTTAAACTTATTACAATAAGGTCAAAATTCATACTTTTGTCATCCAATAGATGAATATAATGATCACCTAACTTTTACACCTGCAGGCTGGTAAATGCTGACTTGATCTGACTATTACTGTTAGCTATGTTTGTACCTTCCACCAGGGACAAAGACAGATAAATTCTGGATACATAGGTACACACACACAAAGAAAGAAAAAAAAAAAAAAAAAGACAGAGCAATAATAAACATTACAAGTAGCTAGAAGAGTCAGTGGTGAGATAGCAGACTAGGAGCACCATACGCACTAGGGCCTCTCCCTGGGAATGTTTAAGTATTAGCTCTGCACGTCACTCACACACTACTCCAACACAAGCCGCACCATGCACTGGCGTGAACAATGTACTACTTTTAAAATCACTGCAGGTCACCTTACTTTATGCCATCCACGCCTCATAAAGCACCAGAGTACGTACCCACAAGGCACGGTACATAGAACAAACAGGCTGACAAAATGCAGCGAGTTGAGCGCCACTGTCTAACATACATCAAATATCACCTCACCTCCTTACTGACAAAAGATAATTGTAATGCACCATCAGCTATACCTCACGCCTCATTAATAATGCCCGTTCAGGGAGGAAACCGAGCTCACTGCTGCCCTACACACACTTCTCTCCTGAATCTGAGGCAGTGGCCAGTGATGCCCCCGCCCCCAGCGCCTTAGTCCATGGAAGCCCGTCGTCCCACCAGATCTTTACCTAGATCACCTGCTGCCTTCACCCTTCAGGACCCTTCAAAATTAAGCACAACACCACCGACTCCTTGCTCTCGTCTCTGCTGCTCCCTTGTTCTCAAATTCAAACTCTGAGCTGCCAAACGCCGCCATGGATCTTGATCTTGATGTGAGAGCATTAACTTCAAATCCATCTCCCTCATAAATTTATCAAATATCTCACTATTCATATTTATCTGTTCACGTAAAATACATATTTTTGCATCTTGCCGCACTTTACGACCGCCTGAACCACTTGACTTGGTTTTTGAGGTTTGTCATGGAAACATACCTAATAACTTCCTACATTATTATACGTTATTGGTGATCGACGCCATCTGGTTTTCTCCACACCAGAACAACTATCATTGCTTAAGAAAGCAAAACACTGGTATTGTGATGCAACATTTAAGATTATGCGACGTCCTTTTACTCAACTTTTTAGTGTACATGCCTATGTAAAAAATAATGACAATATAAAACAAGTACCATTATTGTATGCTCTGATGTCTGGAAAGAGGCGCTACGACTATGAAGAGGTGTTTTTTTTTTTTTTTATTTATACCATGTTTTCAAAGACTATTGAACTACTGGGTGAAGAGTTGCGAGTTGAGGAAATTATTATACACTTTGAAGAAAGTATTTGGCGGGCAATATCCAATATCATGCCAAATGTTGTCATTAGAGGTTGCAGCTTTCATTGGGGTCAGACTGTCTGGCGGAAAATTCAAGAGATGGGTCTGCAAGAGCCATACACAAAGGACAACAAGACACACAAGAAGTTACGAAAGTTACTGTCGTTGCCGTACATACCTGAAGATGAAATAGAGAGACAATTTTTTAAAATTTTATAGGCATGCAGAAGGCTGTCACCCTCTACTTGCTTTACTTGGTTTATATATGAGACAACTGGGTATACTCTGACATTTGGCCTCCCAGGACATGGTGCGTATTTGGTAGAAGTATCCGCACTAATAATAATGTGGAAGGGTGGCATCACCGCATAAATTGCAGGGCAAGAAAAGGACAACTTAACTTTTACCTGTTGATTAAACTACTTTATGACGAGGCTCAATTTATTAATCTATAGGTACGTCTACTATCAGATGGCAAAGTGCTACGCAAGCAAAGAATCAAGTACAGCAAACATCACGGACAATTAGTGAGCCTGTGGGAGGAATATAATGCTGGAAGCAGATCCGCATCCAAATTATTGAAAGCAGTGTCATATAACATTTATCTTTACGTATAGGCTGCCCACATTCTGACTGCATGTTTTAGACAAATATTATATATAGGCTGTTTACTGATCACACATACGTTATAATATAATAAGTTATAATATAATAAGTGTATCTTTAAGTACTGATGACGAGGTCGCTGTGCGACTGATACAGGATAACCTAGATGGGCCCTGGTGGCCCTTTGTTATCCTATTATTTATGTTATGTTATGTTATGTTTTAGACAAATATAATCTTATAATAGGCTACACATTCCTTTAACCATCATAATTGAAGTTTTTGTTAACTTGTTGAATAAAATAGAATTCATCAAACGTTATTTTGCTTATCCTCATTAATGAAAAAAAAAAATGGTCCGAGATGTACACATAATGGTCCGAAGTGGTACACACTTGGGTCCGAGTTGGTATGGGTGGTCCGAGATGGCAGGGGTCTGAGATAGCAGTGGTCCGAGATGGACTGTATTCCATCAATATGCCAACATATACTGCCGAAACTTATCTTGTCAGGTCATTGCTGAGCGATCACTTCCCCTCAGGACGAGTTATTTCCTTGGTTAATTGCGTCATACCATTGTCATTAAGAAGATTTATAAACATGTTATGTTGTGCCTGAGTTCTTACATTTGTTGTAGTGACTGTTTCCAAGTTTATATCCAGGAAGTTGCAGTCACCTGCTAACACTATATTTGGTAGTTTTGGGTTGCATGCCAGCAAGTTGTTTATAATTGTTGCAGGGCCTCATTTGTTGCACTTGGTAGTCTATAGTAGCTGTCAATATATAGGGACCCATGGTTGGTAAATTCTATTGATGCCCAACACACTTCAGCGTTTGTGGCAAACTCTTGCCTTTCTATGGCCGTAATACCATTTCTTATAGCTAGGAATTAATACTCCTCCACCGCTTCCTGTGCGGTCTTTTCTATAGACAATATAATCATCAGAGAATATTGAGTATGTAGGTGTACTTTCATCTAGTTTGGATTCACACCCAAATATAATGTCTGGGTTAGCTTTTAACAGCTGCTTGGAACTTAATCTTGCTGTTGGTGCCTTTCAGGCCATTACAGTTTATTTGCATTGCTAGCAATTTGGTCACTCTTGTTCGAGTCTTGGCCTGGGAAATAAATAAATAAAGAAATAAAGACGACAGTCCGCACTCCGTAGCATTACTTTCGGCCGTTTTTGGCGGTCTGTGCTGCCAGGCATATTTTCCCGCCATTTGAGTGACGTCACTCATTCAGGTCAGCATGCTCCTCTCTCTCTCTCTCTCTCTCTCTCTCTCTCTCTCTCTCTCTCTCTCTCTCTCTCTCTCTCTGATAATAACAATAAGTTACAGTGACTTAGGTACGGAGGAGCGGAGGTGAGGACCGAGGTACGAAAGTGCCTAGCTGATTAATGGAAACGGTTATGGCAAGATAATGAATTTTAAAAATAACGTCATGGTGGATATAATATGGATGATAAAAAAAAAAAATCCTTGATATTGATAACCATGACTGGATTAGAAATAATTAACGAGTTCAAGATTGATCAAGGTAGATTTATAACATACGAAGAAATTGTAATTCGCATTGCTACCGTAGATAACCGGAATTACTATAAATGACCAGGATGATAGTGCAGATCAATAAAGAACTTTGAAATGAACCAATACATAGATGGGAATAATGTATATTCCTGATGACTTTTTAAAGCATTGATCCTTTTATGTTCTTATGTTCTTACTACCACCACCACCATAATTACATACTCCACTTGCTCTAGTTTTAATCCATCACCATCACTTCCCTCTTCCTTCCATTTTCCTCTTCCCTGCATATTTTGTATTGCATCCCCTTTCTCTCTCTCTCTCTCTCTCTCTCTCTCTCTCTCTCTCTCTCTCTCTCTCTCTCTCTCTCTCTCTCTCTCTCATATCCTTTACATTTGAGAAATTGACAGAAAACATCAGGTAAAAGAGCAGGTGCGTATGTATGTTTAGGAGGACGTACAGATGTGGGTAGGGAGGAAATTCTTAAAATGGAGAGGACTTTTGACACACACACACACACACACACACACACACACACACACACACACACCCGGTAGCTCAGTGGTTAGAGCTTCACAAGCCAGAGGACCGGGGTTCGATTCCTCGGCCGGGTGGAGATATTTAGGTGGGTCTCCTTTCACGTGTAGCCCCTGTTCACCTAGCAGTGAGTAGGTACGGGATGTAAATCGAGGAGTTGTGACCTTGTTGTCCCGGTGTGTGGTGTGTGCCTGGTCTCAGGCCTATCCGAAGATCGGAAATAATGAGCTCTGAGCTCGTTCCGTAGGGTAACGTCTGGCTGTCTCGTCAGAGACTGCAGCAGATCAAACAGTGAAACACACACACAAGGAAGAAAGGATTGGTTTAATGCAACTTGTGCTAAGGCTAAAGAAAAGAGAGATGTGGCTTGGAAAAGATGGAAAAAGAGCAGGAATATACTAAATAAGGAGAATTATAGAGTGGCAAGAAATGAGTATATGAGGGTAAGGAGGGAGGAAGAAAGAAAATTTGAAAAAGATAATGTAGACAAGAGTAAAGGAACATCCAAAATTATTTTACAGGTTCATAAATGGTAAACTTAAAAAGAGAGAGTCCATTGAAAGATTAAAAGGAGAGCAAGGGATAGTAGATGACCCTAAGAATATCGCGGAATTGCTAAATAATAGGTTTCAACAAGTATTTACTAAAGAAACAATGTTTGTAAAGCCTCAGAATGTAGAAGGAAATGTGCACATGGATGACATTAAGATACCTAAAAAGGAGTTATATAAAATGTTGGAGGAACTTAAAGATGATAAAGCGATGGGACCAGATGAAGTTTCAGGAAAATTATTGAAGGAATGTAGAGAAGAATTGATTGATCCATTATATGATATTATAAGGTGCTCATTAGAAACCGGGGAAGTACCGGTAGAGTGGAAAAGAGCTGAAGTGGTGCCCATTTATAAGGGAGGCAGTAAGGAAGAGCCTCTTAACTATAGACCTGTGTCTTTAACAAGTGTGGTCGGTAAGATTTGTGAGAGGGTGATAAAGAAATATTGGATACGGTTCCTGGAGGATCATAAGTTATTATCGGATCATCAATTTGGCTTTAGGAAAGGGAGGTCATGTGTAACAAATCTACTGAGCTTTTATTCAAGAGTGGTTGACAAAATACAAGAGAGAGAGGGATGGATGGACTGTGTATATTTGGATTTAAAAAAGCTTTTGACAAGGTACCTCACATGAGACTGCTATGGAAATTAGAGATTTATGGAGGACTGAAGGGAAAAGTGTTAAAGTGGATGGAAAACTACTTGAGATGGAGGGAGATGAGAACGGTAATAAGGGATGCAAAGTCGGACTGGTTGGTGGTGGAGAGTGGAGTCCCACAAGGTTCAGTGCTGGCACCAATACTTTTCCTTGTCTATATTAATGATATGCCAGAGGGAGTAAACAGTTATATTAATTTGTTTGCGGATGATGCGAAGTTGTGTAGGTATGTGAAGAGTGAAGAAGATTGTGAAATTTTACAGGCAGATCTGGATAAGATTTGGGAGTGGAGCAAGAGGTGGGAGATGGAATTTAATCTGAGCAAAAGTCATGTAATGGAGATGGGGAAGAGTGGAAGACGGCCAAGAGGGTCATATAAGATGGGTGAAGGAGTAGTGTTGAAAAAGGTGGAAAAGGAAAAGGATTTGGGAGTGATAATACAAGACCATGGGCAGTTTGAGGCTCATATTGACAAGATGTTTGGAGAAACATATAATTTGATTAGAAATATTGGATTAGCCTTTCATTATATGGATAAAGATATGATGAAGAAATTAATTAGTACGGTAATTAGACCAAGATTGGAATATGCTGGAGTGGTTTGGTCCCCTTATAAAAAGAAGCATATAAGGAAGTTGGAGAGATTGCAGAGAATGGCAACAAAATGGTTCCGGAATTGGCAGAAATGACCTATGAGGAGAGATTAAAAGAAATGAATTTGCTTACCTTGGAACAAAGAAGAGAAAGGGGAGATTTAATACAGGTTTATAAACTGTTGAATGGTTTGGATGAAGTGGATAATGAACAAATGATGTTGCGAGAGGAAAATTTAAATAGAACTACGAGATCGCATAGTAAAAAGATAGCCAAGGGAATATGCTTGAAGGATGTGAAGAAATATAGTTTCCCACAGAGATGTGTGGAGGTGTGGAATAGTTTGAGTGAGGAGGTGGTGTCAGCGAGGAGTGTGAATAGTTTTAAAGGAAAGTTGGATGTGTGTAGATATGGAGACGGGGCCACACGAGTATGATACCCAGGCCCAGTAAAATTACAACTATAGGTGAATACAACTAGGTGAATACACACACACACACACACACACACACACACACACACACATGGGGGGAAGGGGGGTTAGGTTTCAGGAAATTAGCTCCATGCACTAAGACATCTGCTGGTTCTCTAGCGCTCTCGTGTGAACGTATCAGATGTAAGGGAACGGTACGTACATGATGGGAGGAGAAGATATGGCAGGCAGGGAGGGAGGGATGGGTACAGCACAGCAGGGAGGGGACGGTACCGAAGACCAGGAAGTACAGCAAGGAGGCATGGGGAGGCAGGGAAGGTTAGAGTGGGCAACAGTACGTAGGATGGGAGGATAAAGGTATTACTCACGGCAGGCAGGCAGGGGATTGGAGGGACAAGCGCGGTAGGTAAGAGTAGGACTACGGAGGGAAGGGGGAGTTAGATGGATAGGTGGGGTTCAGGAATGGGGGTGGCGCTGGGAAACAAGTGCTTGAGGATGATAAAATGATGATAATGGAGGTGGTGATGGTGATGGTGAGGATGTTGATAATAATGATAATAATAATAATAATAATAATAATAATAATAATAATAATAATAACAATAATAATATTATTATTATTATTAATATCATTATTATTATTATTATTATTATTTATTTTTTTTTCGTTATTGTTGTTGTTGTTGTTGTTGAATTATTGTTATTACTATTATTATTATTATTATTATTATTATTATTATTATTATTATTATTATCATTATTATTATCGTTATAATAATAATAACACACACAATAATAATAATAATAATAATAATAATAATAATAATAATAATAATAATAATAATTATTATTATTATTATTATTATTATTATTATTATTATTATTGTTTTTATTGTTATTATTATCATTATTATTATTACCATTATTATTATTTTTTTTTTATTATTACTATCATCATTACTATTACTATTAGTGACAGTAGCTACAGTAGTTAGTCCCTCACACGACAAATCCACGACCAGTAGGTTATGGCCACGACCAAGTTGCTTGATTATTTTAGTATACTTAGATGTACTATATTTAACTAACAACATAATTATGTCATCGAGGAGGTGAGGACACGATTACCGTGCAGAAAGTCGACTGCATCTGACCTGCTTATAGAGAAAGAGCGTGTCTTGCGAAATTATTTATCATTATTTTTCAATACTTCATATTCAGTTTCAAATTTGCATCTAAATCATCAGCAGTGTTATGCATTGCTTAAGCTTTCTGTCCACTCAAATGAGCAAACGCCACCTTGCAATGTGGAAAAGAAAAATACATTAATCCCGTTATAGAAACAACAGCTGCATTGGGTGCTGCCGTTGGCTCCTCTTATCACCTCTACGCGTCTTGCATTCTTCTCTCATTCATATTAATTTTATAGTACTTGCCATCACCTACATATACAGCGATTGTTTGAAAACTGAAGACTTTGATGCTAGATCGTCCTCACACTTCTTTCGTTAGGTTTGAGTAATATCAAAGGTATAATATATAAGGCATATGATTCAGTATGTGTGTAATTCACCACCTCGGTCGTCTGCTGGTCACCCAGCCAGTCTTCTCCATTACGGAGCGAGCTCAGAGCTCATAAACCGATCTTCGGGTAAGACTGAGACCACAACACACTCCACACACCAGGAAAGCGAGGCCACAACCCCTCGAGTTACATCCCGTACCTATTTACTGCTAGGTGAACATTACGAGGCTTGCCCATTTGCTTCGCCGCGCCGGGACTCAACCCGGCCCTCTCGATTGTGAGTCGAGCGTGCTACCCACTTATACACTACGCGGTGTGTGTGTGTAATTCACTGTTTGATCTGCTGCAGTCTCTGACGAGACAGCCAGACGTTACCCTACGGAACGAGCTCAAAGCTCATTGTTTCCGATCTTCGGATAGGCCTGAGACCAGGCACACACCACACACCGGGACAACAAGGTCACAACTCCTCGATTTACATCCCGTACCTACTCACTGCTAGGTGAACAGGGG
>NC_059287.1:90000-157500 GCF_017591435.1 Portunus trituberculatus
TCTTAAATAATTAATATGCAACAATTTATACACAATGCACATGATTACAAAACAGAATCATTACTTGCTTAGTTATGGAATTTTTACATCTTTAGGTTAACACAAGTAACTCAAAAATTAAACTTGCATTAAAATTAATATACATATATAATTCGAGCTTCCACCTATTCCAGTATGATATCTTGGAAAAGGCTACCACTAGCACTGTTAATTATAAATCAAATAAGAATATGCTGTTATTTACAATAATGCAAAATGCCTAACTATATATATATACCAAATCATTTTGTTGGATTCTCAATATCTGAAGTTTGACATTCTTAGCTTATAGTTAAAAAACATAAGCTTTTCACCTGTGCGAACTTTGTGTGGGTGGAGGAGCAGCGTCTGACTGAGATAGTGACAATGTGTGGTGACTCATGACCGACCGTGTGACAGGCCTATACGCGTTTCATACACGTCCAATTTAGAGGTTGTGGCTTATTACCACAGAAAACAGTATTCTATGACATGGTAATCACCACGGAAACTTAATAAGCCATATTATATTAATTTGGTATCATCAATATCTTATATCGAATATATCACTAAGTAGTAAATTCCTTTTAGGTATCGGAAGTATCGGCATAAAATAAGCCGAAACTGATACTGATACCAATACCCAAAAAAAGGGCCAATACTGCCGATTCCGATACATCAGTACATCTCTACTATCTATATCAAGTGTTGGAAGATTTGCTGCCAAATGATCTAATATTCTATTGCTCTTGAGTAAAGCATTCATCCTTTTGCTTCTGAGTGGTGACAAGACACACCAGTCTCACTCATACCCAAGAGGCCAAACATTCCTTTATGGCTTCCTCAAACTTAGTGTGGTGACTGATGCCAAGCTCGGTGAGGCGGCTCACATCCATCTCAGGATCATGGGGTCGCAGAGGGCTGGCATCCATTGACGGGGTCACATGACTGTGGGGCAGGGAGAACACTAGTGCCATTTTCAAAGTCATCTCATACTTGGTGAGTTTCTCTCGTCCACTCCACTGATATATTCCACTCAGATTCTGTCCCTGCAAGGTAGGAGTTCACTATATTAGGCCACAACATTAAGATTGGCTCTTTTGTCTTCTTTAAAGAAGTTCTTTTTAATATCAATTACATTCAAAGATGAATGTAATAATGAAAAAATCTATTGTGGTAAATGATGAATTGATAAGCAAGATCCTATTGTTGATGAATGATAATCAATAACTGGCAATAACAACTGATGAAGTGACAAATTAAAAATTCTAATACTAAAGATAATGTTATTTCTAACACAAAAATTGATAAATCCAAAGCCTTATCTTAAAAAAATGAATAAAAAATAGATAAAAAATAAAATTCAGTGTTTATCCTGTCTCTTCACTAATGAGAAGTACTGTTTTGACAAAAAAAAAAAAAAAACCATTTGATTTTGAAAGTTGATAAAAGAACATGCTCATTAAAAAAAAAAAAAAAAAAAAAAAAAAAAAAAAAAAAAAGAAAAAGAAAAAAAAATATATATATATATATATATATATATATATATATATATATATATATATATATATATATATATATATATATATATATCAATGATAATGATAAATTGATAATCTTGAAAAGAAAAAGTGATCAATCCGATAATCAATAATTCAACCTAATCATCACGATAATTTATCATGACAATGCCCACCTCTGTCTGTAATTCATTGTCTATGCAATGTGTTTTACTTTTACATATCACTGCACCTCTCACACTACAGCCAACTTGCTCTTCTAATCAATCCTTCCATCTAATTTCTTTCCTAATCCACCAAATTCTACATTCTATACATAGTTTTCTAGCCTCACAATTTCTCAGCAAGCTATAATGCCTAAAATGTAAGGCACCACACCATAACCTTCAAACTGAGGGCAATCATGTCAGCTAAAATGAGGGCAATGTCTCTGACGTGTGCTGGACAACGTTGATCATGGTGAGACACAGCCTTGGGCTCACTGCTCTTCAAGATGTTCAAAAGACAGGTGACAGCACTCTCCTCTAGTCTCTCAACAGGACCATACAGCACAGGAACCCTCAACACACATACATCTGGGGAGGTCAGGACTGTTTTGTCATCTTAACTAGAGGTTCGGCATCTTTCCTATTGACATTTATCTTTCAGCTTCATCTCTATTGTAGATTATTTTCTCGCTCAAATATATAAAATGTTTTCTCTACCTAAAGGCAGAAATTATGAACAAAATACATACACATACATTTGTATTTCTATGGTAGAGATTAATTTTCTCTAAATAAGAGTCCTTTCTTTTTCCTTCCCTTTATATTTACCAATTATATCATGATAATAATAAGACCTTGATTTAACACAATTAAGGATTTCTTTGAATCACATCAATGGGTTTTGTTCCTTTTTCTGACAGGCATTACAGTAAGGCATAAGCTCATTCAAAAGACTGTTGTTAATACAGGCAAGCCCCTCAACCTGCAGGTGTTCCCCATAGTGTTGCATAAGTGGTATCCATCCTATGTAAATTTTTATCTTCCAATTAATGATCCAACCATCTTATACATATATACATATATATATATATATATATATATATATATATATATATATATATATATATATATATATATATATATTGAAAATCACCATAGTTTTTTGACCTTTGGGGGAAATTACCAGCATCAGTGAAATTAACATAAAAAAAGAAAGCAGTGGAGGAAACAGTGGACTTAATGATAATGTGAGAAAAAGTCCATTATATGAAGAAAGACGAGGTACAACAAACCTGGTGCAGCAGCCAAGACAGCTTCCTCAGATTCCAGCTTTGTGAGACCATACTTGCTGAGAGGGTTGCACTTGTCACCAACCTTGTAGGGTGGAGAAGTGCCATCAAACACGTAATCTGTGCTGATATGTATCATCTTGCATTTAATCTGGTCTGAAAAGTTAATACAATTTTAGATTTTATGGAAAGGAGAGGACTAGACCTGCATGGCATCCCAACACCCACACACTCCATTGTATCAGTGAAGCAAACTGTTGTGAAGTCATTCCACAGTGCAGCGCTACTGGTCTTGGTAAGAACTACAAAAACCACATAGGAAAACTTAATTAATAGAAAATAGATTAGTCTTTAAGACAACCATAATTTTTGCATGAGCTTAAATATCACTACTTGTTGCATAAGAATAAGCAGAAAGCAATAAGGAACAAGTACTATATATGCAGCAATCCCTGTATAAAACATATGTACTTATTTACACTACCATTCCCATCCATTGCTTTTGGAGTAATTTCATTACATATTTTTTAACATGATTTTTAGGCAGATGGCTTCATGTCTTTGTTTGTGGTGCACCACCATCGCTACCTGACACCTCTCTGCTAGGGCGTCCTGCCATCATCAGCAGAACCAACATTACAGACCCAAGCTGATTTCTCCTCCTATCACACTTCACCACCTCAGAGCAAGGCACTGTTAGGGATCCCATGTTTTCAACACGGTCAGCTGGAATATTTCCTTTCTCTCCTGATCACTATTAACAACGGAAATAATTAGAAAGGGTCATCCCCCCTCAGCCTGGAGGATTTAGGGTTTTGTACCTAACCTCAAGTTATTTATTTATCTATCTATCTATCTATCTATCTATCTATCTATCTATATATATATATATATATATATATATATATATATATATATATATATATATATATATATATATATATATATATATATATATATATATATATATATATATATATATATATATATATATATATATATATATATATATATATATATATATATATATATATATATATATATATATATATATATATATATATATATATATATATATATATATATATATATATATATATATATATATATATATATATATATATATATATATATATATATATATATATATATATATATATATATATATATATATATATATATATATACACAACAGCTCAAAACAATGAAACATAAAGGAATGTAACCTTCTTATAGCTTACCATTGCCTAGAAGTCAGTGTTTTAGACCACTTCTATCAAGTTGGGAAGTGAAATGGTCTTCGATATGAAGGTGCATCTGAGTATATTGTTTTCTCTTGACATATTTATTATACTTATAAACCTCAATATACAAATGTCCACAAGGATATTTGGTCATAGTTCATACTTCATAGAGGGTTCAAATTGCTGCATTGATGGTATGCTTTTGGCATTATTACAACAATATATGATGTTTTTTTTTGTTTGATACTGTCATGGTGAGTATCCCTAGAGGATCAGCCTTCTGGGGCATCACTACAAAATTATCCTCAACACACTCCAGTGATGGGAAAAATACATTAAATATGTATGATGTATGTATCTAACACTCAATGGTATTAAAAATAATACATATATTGTATGTAATCTTATTGAATTTTTAAAATGTTGCATTGCTCTTCTTTTATAGTCTCTTTCTTTCTTAACTTCCTTCTATCTACATCTTTGCAGTCAATCATTTATTACTTATATTTATTCTCCTTCCTGTGTCAACCTTAACTATTTTTCATTATACTTTCCACTCACTCATCCTTCAGTCTTCATCTGTTATCCACCTACAGACTTGGTAGCTGCGGTGGCGAGTGGACGTGTTGTGTGTGCGCTCCGTTTTTGGCTGTTGTTTTTATAGTTAGAAAGTGGAGTTTGTGCTTGGTGTCTGTGTGTGGTGCTTTTGAGTGTTAGTGAAGTGAAAGTGTGTGCTGCAAGTGTTAGATTAGAGTGAAATAGTGGTTAGAATCAGTGTTTGTGAGTTAAAAGTATTTTGTTAGAGCGAGGAGACTAGGCTTGTAACCGTCAAGTTGATCTTGAAAGAGGATTAGTTGACCTCACTTAGGCCCCCCACCACCGCGGTTCCCCCACCCCACCGTCACCAAGTATTTTTATTTGTTTGTTAGCTACGTATAATGTTCTTGTGAGTTAACAGATTGTAAATTAGTATGGCGGTAGTTACTGAGGTATATCAGAGTGTGATTGAGTGTGTAAAAGAGAGTGTTGAGGTGGCATTGGGCGAGTTTGTTGTGTGTGAGATGTGTGGGCATGACAGGAAGGTCGTTGACTTTTCTGAGTGTATGGTGTGTAGGCTCAAGAGCGAGAATTTAGTTCTTTCTCTTGAGCACCGAGAATTGCGAGAAGAAATGAGAAAGCTAAGTGAGGGGAAAAGTGCGAACGAAGTTCTCATCTTTGAGTTGAAAGAGGAGGTTAAGAGGCTTGGGGAGGCAATGGAAAAAATTAGGCAGGAGATCAGTGTTAGGCCGAAGGTTGGACCTTCTGCGGGGGACAGGGTGGCTTGGCCCTCTGTCGGGAAGAGCAGAGTGGGGAAGAGGGAGCAGGCGAGCCAGACTGGGAAAGATAGTATTCAGGATGGGCAGAGATGGCAGGTTGCGAGGGGAAGGAAAGCAGACGTAGTTAGGGAGGATAGGACTAAACCTGTTGAGTGTGAAAATAGGTTCGGTTTGTTGGAGGAGGAGAGGGGGAGTGAGAGTGGAGTGAATGAGGTGGTTGTGGTGAGTGAAAGGAGAGAGAAGGGGATAGAGGAGAGGAGGAGGAAGGTTGTTGTGCCTAGCACAGGTGTGTGTGGTGGGTGACTCTCAGGTTAGGTACTTAGATAGCACTTTCTGTGGGAAAGACAGGGATAGGAAGACGAACGTGTGTATGCCTGGTGCAGGTGTGTAGGCAGTGAGTGAGGAGGTGCAGAAGAGAGTTGGGGGGATGGAAAGAGAGGGTGTAGTAGTTTTGCACGTAGGTGGGAACAATGTCAGAGCAGGTGGGTCGGAGGAGTTAGTGGCAAGATTTCGGGAAATGTTAGGCAAGATAAGGGAGAGTGAAAGGAGGTGTGTAGTGTCAGGAATCTTGCCTCGTGTGTATGTTAGCAGGGAATGGTTGTCTAGGGCCATTGGTGTGAATGAACGGGTAAAAGGGATGTGTAAGGATGTGGGTGTCAGCTTTGTGGATGTATGGGATAGGTTCTATGGGTGAAGGGATTTGTATGCTAGGGATGCTGTGCATCTGAGTAGGAAGGGTGTGGATGTGCTGAGTGGATGTCTGGAGGGGGGAGTTGGGATGGAGTGTAGGGGGGTGAGGTAGCAAATGCATTCCAGAAGAAAGATGTTAGACATAAATTAGATAGGATAAACAGAGATAGTAAAAAGATTAGGAAAGATTTCCAGGTGCAAATAGGAGAGAATAAGATTAGGATTCCAAATAAGGAGACAGCATCTAGGAAGGTAGCAGGATTTAAATGTTTTTATGTAAATGCCAGGAGTCTTAGGAACAAGAAGGACGAGTTATCTAGTTATATAGTTGAGGAGGACTTAGATATTGTATGTGTCACAGAGGCATGGGTAAATGAGGAAAAGTTTAGGGAAAATAGGAAAGAATATGAAGTAGATGGATACATTATGCATTTACACCAGATAATTGGTAGGATAGGTGGAGGAGTAGTTATTTATGTAAAAATCCTTCATTTCCAGTCAGGTTAATGGTATTAAGGTAGATAACAGAGTAGAGTCCTTATGGCTGGATGTTAGAGTAAACAAAAGTAGGAGCTTTTTATAGACCACCCAACCAGTCAGCAGATGTATACAACCTTATGGTAGATGGGATAAATAGGGGGTGTACTAGTCAGACAATTATCTTAGGGGATTTTAATCTTAAGATGCTATAGGACGCCTAACTTCTGATCTTTCACTTGTTTCTGATTGGGGCAGAGAAAACCTGGTTTTGTTCAATGCCTCAAAAACTCAATTTCTACAACTATCTACTCGACATAACCTTCCAGACAACTATCCTCTCTTCTTCAATAACACTCAACTTCCCCTCTCCTCTACATTAAACACACTCAGTCTATCCTTCACTAAAAATCTAAACTGGAAATTTCACATCTCTACTCTTGCTAAATCAGCTTCCAAGAAGTTAGGTGTCCTGTGGCGTCTTCGTCCATTTTCTCTCCTCCCAGCTGCTTGCTCTGTACAGGGCCTTATCCGCCCGTGTATGGAGTATGGCTCTCATGTCTGGGGGATCCACACACAGCTTTACTAAACAAGGTGGAATCTAAAGCTTTTCGTCTTATCAACTCTTCTCCTCTAACTGACTGTCTTGATTCTTTAAGTCACCGCAATGTTGCATCTTTATCTGTCTTCTACCACTGTTTTCATGCTGTCTGCTCTTCTGAACTTGCTAACTGCTTGCCTTCCCCCCTCCTGCGGCCTCGCTGCACAAGACTCTCTACTTCTTCTCATCCCTATTCTGTCCATCTTCCTAATGCAAGAGTTAACCAGTATCTTCACTCCTTCATTCCCTACACTGGTAAACTCTGGAACTCTCTACCTGTGTCTGTATTTCCACCTGCCTATGACTTAAACTCTTTCAAAAGAGGAGTGTCAAGACACCTCTTACGTTAACTGGACCCTCCTTTTAGATTCTTTTGTTTTTTCTCTTTCTCCTACTTTCCTCTTCACAGGGCCTGGCAACCAGCGGGATTTTTTTTTTCTCCAACACTTTGTTTTCCCTTGGCCAGTGCCCTTGTAATGTAAAAAAAAAAAAAAAAAAACTGGGAGAGGATGGTAGGAGATGCTAGTGAAAATAAGTTTATGGAAAGTTTTCAGGATAACTATTTAGTGCAGATGGTAGATAAACCTACTAGGGGGAGGAAGGTTTTAGACATAGTACTAACAAATATTGAGCATTGTTTAAAGGAAGTTGAGGTAGGAGAGACTTTAGCAAACAGTGACCATCATATAATTAGATTTATCATTAATTCCAGTAGGGATAATATAGTGAATAAGACTAGAGTCCCAAACTATCAGAAAGGCAATTATGGTAGGTTACGTCAGTTATTAGGAGAGGTAAACTGGGAAGATAGTTTTGGAAATAAAACTGCACAGGAGATGTGGGATATTTTTAAGGTTGTAGTAAAGGGTATAGTGATGCAGTGTATCCCTTACAAAGATATAAGGCAGAGAAACAGGAAGCTATTATGGTGGACTCACGAGATAGGTAGACAGATCAGAGAGAAGAAGAGGGCATATAGAGAGTTGCAGAAAAGTGGGGAAGATGTAGATTTGATTAGGTACAGACAGGTCAGGGATGATTTGAGTAAGGTTATAAAAAAAAAAGTAAAAGGCAGGCAGAGATAAAACTAGCTAGAGCTGGGAGTAAAGATCCCAAAAAATTATATAATTATTACAAGGTCAGTGATAAAAGAAATAAGGATAGGATTGGACCACTCAGAAAAGATAGTATAGTAGTGGATCAAAATGAAGACATAGTGGAATTATTGAATGAACAATTTTCTTCAGTATTTACTAGGGAAAGAATAGGAAATCCTGTTACAAACAGTGTGACAAGTAATTTAAGAGATTTAGAAAATATTGATATAAAATTGGGAATTATTAGGAAATTTATTCTTGAACTAGACAATAGGAAAGCTAGTGGTCCTGATGAGCTACATGCCAGAGTACTTAGGGAGGGTGTAGACAGTATTTCTGAAGCACTTAAGTTAATCTTTGAAAGATCACTTAGGTTTGCTGAGATACCTCAGGACTGGAAGTTAGCTAATGTTACACCAATATTTAAAAAAGGTAGGAACGATGATGCGAATAATCATAGACCGATCAGTTTAACTAGTATAGTAGGTAAGATACTAGAGAAAATCATTAAGGGTAGTATTTGGGAGCATTTAAATGAGAATAGATTAATTAGAGATACCCAACATGGCTTTAGATCAGGGAGGTCCTGTCTTACAAATTTGCTCGATATCTTAGAATATATTACCAAGGAGTTAGATGATGGAAATAGCATAGATGTTATATATCTAGATTTTAGCAAGGCGTTTGATAAGGTACCACATAGGAGGCTAGTGTACAAATTGAGACTACATGGGATAGGGGTAGGTTAGTTGATTGGATTAGTGAATGGGTTTCTGATAGGAAACAGAGTAGTATTAAATGGGGCAATGTCTGAGTGGAAGGAAGTGGTTAGTGGGGTACCCCAAGGATCAGTGCTAGGACCTCTTCTTTTCTTGGTGTACATTAATGATTTAGATATAGGAATTAGTAGCAAAGTATCAAAGTTTGCAGATGATACTAAGATAGCATGTGCAGTACAGGGTGAAAAGGACAATTACAGAATACGAGACCTGGACAGGCTGATAGCATGGGCAGACAGGTGGCAGATGGAGTTTAATTCTAAAAGTGTCAGGTTATGCATTTAGGTAAAGACAACACAAACTTTAGCTATGAGATGGAGGGATGTTGGCTAGAGGCAGTAGAGGAGGAAAGGATTTAGGAGTAGTGATAGACAGGACTATGAAATTTTCAAAGCAATGTTTAGAAGCAAGAAATAGGGCAATAGGATCCTGGGTTTTATAAATAGAAATGTTAGTTATAAAAGTAAGGAAGTGGTGCGTAGCTTATATAATTCCTATGTTAGGCCCCATTTAGAGTATTGCATACAGGCCTGGTCACCCCATTATAGGCAGGATATCAACATGTTAGAAGCAGTTCAGAGAAGAGCAACTAGGATGATACCAGCATTAAAGTGCCTGGAGTATAGAGATAGATTAAAGGAATTAAACATGTTTTCATTTGAGAGGAGATGTATAAGAGCGGATATGATAGTTATTCAAAATGTTCTCAGATACAAACTACATAGATGTGAGATCTTTCTTTACCTTAGAGGGGGGAAGTAGGACTAGAAATCATGGCAGGAAGATTAGAAAGCAAGGCTGCAGGTTAGATATAAGAAAATATTTCTTTAGTCATAGGGTAGTAGACTTCTGGAATGCATTGCCAGAGAGGGTTGTAAATAGCACTAGTTTGACACTGTTTAAAAACAGATTAGATAAGCACTTAAATTTACTAGATTTATAATTATGTATAGAGCTGCATGATAGTTTTTATAAGAAATTTACTATAGTTAAACAAGACATGATCCCCATGTATGGGGATCACAGATTGTAGAGGAATTCGCTGCAGGACTTAGCCCTGTTTATGGGCCAAATATTTAGAATTAGTATATAATGTATTGTGTACTTGTAAGTGTATCTTTAAGTACTGATGACGAGGTCGCTGTGCGACTGATACAGGATAACCTAGATGGGCCCTGGTGCCCCTTTGTTATCCTTATCCTATTATTTATGTTATGTTATATGTTATGTTATGTTATGATCTACAATACATTCTTACTTGCCACAGAGGCGATATTTTCAGCTGTCCTGATGTTGAGGATCCGTGTCTCTTCATACTGACTCTCCACCACGTCAGGGAATCTCTGTGCTGCTGTGTGAATTATGAAGTTTGGTTTCTCTTTTTCAATTATGAGTCTCACTGCTTCCAGGTCTGTTAGGTCACACTTGATGAGCCCTGGGCCAGCTCTGTAATAAGAAAGGAGTCAGAATACAAATATAATAATAAAAAAAAATGATAAGAGAAGGAAAAGAAAAGTATGAAGTCATGATAAATACAAAGAACAAAAGTAAAAATTGAAGACAAAAAAATCATTCAAATATTTACACCAGCCAAGATTATTTTGGTATGTGTAGTGAAAATAACAAAGGTCCACCAGCAACTCATTCAGTCTGGATAAAATAAGAAAGAACCTGAAATTACAGCAGGAACCAAAGATAACATGGTTTCATTTAGCACTGACCAAAAACCAGTATTTCATTTAATGTGTTTTGTACAACTCTTCTCCATAACAACAAAGATAACATTATGAGCTTGTTCTTCAATAAGAACAATAGCAGCAGCAATACATCAGAAGGGAGGAGTCTCACAGCACACTGCTAATTCCAACCTGAATGTGGCCTCCCAGTCTTGCCACTACCAACATTATTATATCCCATCCACTTAAAAGCACAGTTAATAACAGTCTACCCATTCATCAGAAATATCACCCTCCCCATCAGAGTTAGCTACATCATTCCCCATCAAACACAAATTGAAAATATAACAGCATTAATCCATTCTTTACCGATGGCATACTAGAGTATTTCATAGCAAATTTTTGGCTGCCAAACTGATGAAGTATATATATATATATATATATATATATATATATATATATATATATATATATATATATATATATATATATATGTGTGTGTGTGTGTGTGTGTGCGTGTGTGTGTGTGTGTGTATGATTGTGTATTGACGATACACAGGATTTCATTTCTCAGTTCGCAAGATTTTTATTACATAGTGACAAGTTGTCATCTTTTGACACTTTGACAAGTTGACAACTTTTGTTTCAAAGAGCCCAGGCATATTACAATAGTACTTCATATAAAATATCATTTATGGAACTGTTGAAGTACCAATGTATGTTGCCACTTATTGAAAATATATAGGATTCAATTTCTTTTCAGTTTTTATGATTTTTAAGAACTCAGTGACAATTGACTAATTGGCAATTTGTGTTTTAAGGATATTGGAGATATCCTTGGGTGGTGATGATGTGTAGTGCTGAGCAGTGTGTGAATGACATATGACACGCCACAGCCATTTTTTTCCTGATAGTGATTTTGAGTGTGATGTGAACCTTGAAAGTGAATTAGAAGAGTCAGATGATAATGCAACTCAACCAGTAGGGTTCATAATGACTAAACATGAGTGTAAGGATGAATGTAAACTATCCCCATGAAATTAGAAGTGCACGAAAGACTCAGAATGGGAGAAGGTGCTTGGCAATAGTGTAGACTGTGAAATCAGTAACAAAGGGTTTAAAATATCCATCAATATTTCATGAGTCAGAATATTATCAGCAAAATTGAAGTACACAACACTTTATTTCATTATTGATAAAAATCTTTAGAATGAAACAGCATAATGCTGAATAGAAACAGTATCTGATATGTGAGAAAGTAAATGAGCTGTCATAAAAATTTATATATTTAGCCTCTGTTGTAATGAAATAACCATGATGATCTCACCTGGAAAAAGCGAGGCCCTTCACTGCATGACCTGCCTCCCTCAACACACCACACACTGCCCGTCCCAGCAGCCCCGATGCTCCTGTCACCAGCACACAACATGGTGGATTGCACATTGCTGCCTGCAGGAGAACAAAGATATTCTAGTATGAGGCTGCAGAATACTTGCAATAATAACCAAGGAATGCAACATCACCTTGTCACACAAAACTTCTGTTGCTGACCATGACAAGAGCACAACCAGGTAACAACCAGGTGATGTCAGGTTAGGAAGGTGCCACAGATGATGTCAGGCTGGGAAGATGCCACATGCCTGGTTCAAGGGGGAGGAGAGAGAGAGAGAGAGAGAGAGAGAGAGAGAGAGAGAGAGAGAGAGAGAGAGAGAGAGAGAGAGAAAACTGGACAAGGAGATACAAATCTTTATAATACAGCTGCATCAGATACAAGCATGTAACTCACACATCATGCAGAAGTGTCAGTGACTTTGCCGTACACAGTTATTGCACGGCACATGTGTATGTTTGTAACATCACTCACAAGTATGGCTGAAATTCAAGAATTTCTGAGACCAGCTATATAATTTTTGAGATGTTTCATCCGGTTAGGTTAGGCTTATGTTTGCTTAAATTAACGTCCCGGGGGAGGAGGCGGGGTGACAAAACTCCCCCAGCTAGGATAAACAGACGTAATTTTCCACTGGCTGAATATAGTGACTATACGAGTTTGTTTTCACCGACAATCATTCATGGCTTCATGCAACTGCATTTTTTTTTCACAAATTTCTCTTATAAATTTATCTATATGCTTATTTCAACAATTAGGACTATATACATTTCTGTGTCAATGTAAAGGTTCAATACTCACGTAATAATGGATTTTAAAAACTAGAGTACGTCTGAAGTTGTTGTATTAGCGCAGCAACCACTTTCCCGTCCCATGAACCCTGATGTATTCCTGTGAAAGTCACAACTGTGGCAACCGTCTTGTCTTCCTAAGTGTCAGTGGGTGCCCGCAGTCACCAGCCGGCCCAGCAGAGTGGGCACTGGGCACTGTACAGCTTCAAAGCTTGAAGGTTCAGAGAGAAGTAGAATGCGTAGTTGGACTCAGCGGAAGTGGAAGCATGGGCACTGTAGTATGAATTGATATACGATCTCCTCGGTGTTCCTTCACCACAGGGGCAATAGGGCAGGAGCCAGCTCAGCAGGTATAAGAAGTGTTCTGAGACCGACAGGTGAAATGAGGGCGCAACACGGCGCGTGAGGGTCACATCCAATACGCGGGACTGTCGTCACACAAGAGCTGTCGATGCAGTACTTTACCTACTATTTCATTATTCAATTATACAATAGTTTGTGGCTTCATATATATTGGCATTTAAAAACTTGCACCTAGGTAGTAAGTTATTGATATATTTGACTTCAAACACATCAGTCCATTATATACTTGTATGAGATGCATTCGATCATTTCGATGTATTATGACGCATGTGAGAAAACACGAAAGGAGTGTTACACATGCACTGTCTCCTGGAAAAGTCCCTAATGTACCTGTGGTTACAGTACGGCAGCCTCAACATTACTTCCTTGGCTAAGTGTGGTGGGAATTTGGGCACGATGGTTATACTTTTGTTCTTGATTTGCCCAATATTCATCCAATTTAGGTTAAAAGACAGCTACCCCGTCAACAGCCACAACCCAATGGCAGACGCAGACCATTCATGTATACAAAACTGTGAAATAGTTGGATTTTTTTTAATAAAAAATACATTTATCTTACCATTTATTAATAATATATTAAAAAAAACAAGAAGTATGTACATTTAGAGAGAGAGAGAGAGAGAGAGAGAGAGAGAGAGAGAGAGAGAGAGATACCAACACAATTTACAATAATTTTAGGAGGTATTTGAATGCAAGTTTGAATATGTTGATGTAATTTTTTTTTATAAAAAAAAAAGGCAACCAGTTTTCAATATATATATATATATATATATATATATATATATATATATATATATATATATATATATATATATAATTTTTTATTTCCCATTACTTAACAATTTTTTGTTAAATGACTTTATTACTAATAGACTATTCAATTAAAAAAAGGAAATATATATATATATATATATATATATATATATATATATATATATATATATATATATATATATATATATATATACACATTTTTCTTTTTCTAATTGAATAGTCTATTAGTAATAAAGTAATTGAACAGAACATTGTTAAGTAATGGGATGTAAAATGTCCAGATTAATTTATTGTTGCTTTCTGAGGTAAAGGTTCCCCTGGCCTAGTCTCTGGTCTTGGCCACTGGCCAGTGTACTTCAGTCACTGCAACCACTACTACCAGAACAGCTCACTTTGGAACAGGAAAGGACACAGCCCTGCTTACTACCACACCGAAGAATCTTGTGGTTGCTGCCTCCTCCCTGCTGTCAATCTGTAACAGTTCTTGACAATAGGACAAATATTTCTGCATTGCAACAATGGTTTCTTATACCATTAACACATTTATCTGGAAAATTCCTTCAAACAGATAGGCATGTTATTCCTGTAGGGTGGGTGGGATTCATCTGGGCTACTTAAAATTTTCATCAAGACTCAAGCTTGAATGATATTGTTCCTACAAAAAATAATAAAACAAGTGAACATTAATCCTAATGAGAGGTGCAACAAAGTTTCCTTGGCTTTCATTAATCTTCACTTTCACCTCCATCCCTTAACAACCTGCTAAAATTGTTAAATTATCACTAGAGAATAATTCACTCCCAGTTTGGGAACTACTAAAGTTCATTCTGTTTGTAAACTCTCTCCATCTTCCTTTCCTATTTGAATGCACTCTGACTCATCCCATCCACACAAGGTTTTCATTTCACAGGTATTACTTTCCACATGTCCACACAATGGCTCTTCTATTCCTTCAAATTATAACTGTACATTCCTAACTTGGATAAATGCATCACTTTATTTCTTTTGTATTTCACTGTGCTATGTCTTTCTTCCCGACAATTATCCATGACTTTTATTCATATTGATATGACCTTTACAAGTTTCAGGACTCTTTCTTATTTTCAGACAACTTTATATATTATTCTATACTCATCTCTGCCCCCCCTCCATTTCTGCCACCATAACCTTGTATCCTCTTGGCTCTTCTTTACATTCTCATTCCAGTCTTTCTATAGCACTGGATCCTTCATAAAACAATGAATAGTGATAGAAAAATAAGAGGTACCTATGCAAAGCTCTGCAACACTAAATGGTGTTTGTTAGAAATGGCAGTCAGCAAAATACAATAATAATACATGATTAGCCCTGAAATTACTACCTCTAATACTTACTAACTGTCACTACATGGAGTTTTCTTTTTCTTGAAGGGACCAATCATAGTGTCTGGCATAGGTTTATATGGCTTGCCAGTGTCCAGCTTGGTGACTTCTGGCCGTAGCTTGGCACCTATGAAGAGAATTTACAGGCCATCATACACTGTTGTATATAGCACAGGAACATGTGGATTTTAGGTGTGGGCTCCAAGAAATAATGAAATATGTCACCAAATTTATCTATCAACAATGATTCAGGTAAGTACATACAAAATTATATTTTAAACACTTGATTTACAAGGGTCCAATGTGACCTTTAGTATCACATGATCCCGACTTCTAAAAATATTGTAATAATTGAATTATAAGGAGAAAAATAGAAAACAGAAAGTATAACATTAAGTGGGAAAAAAAAAAAAAAAAAAAAAAGCAGAGGTGTATAAAGGCATAAGGACTGGAGAGTGCAAGATTAATAGCAAAGAGCAGTGCTATCAGCAGTGAGGATGAAGACAAGGTAATACTAAAGTCTATGCTAAGATGGCTCCTGGGTGTGGGTATGGGTGGTGTTCTGAAGGAATGCATGGGTGTCAGATCTTGAGGAAAACCATAAGATACCATTGTAATAAGTGTGTTACTGAATAGAGAACAAGTATTGTTTGAATAAAATCAATGACATCTTCAATAAGCTGATATGCTTTGAACAATAATCCAGATGAATTACATTATACTAGAAGAAAGCAGAAATGTGGTACCCACTCTTTTTTTTTATGTTGCTTTTAGATGGAATGAAGGAATGATTACTACTACATTAGACCTTTGGTAAGCAAATAGTGTTAAATTGAAATTTTTCAGTGTAACAAGTGGAAAATTTAAGTAAAAAAGTGGAAATAGGAGAGAAAAAAAAAAAAAAAAAAATAAGTGGAAAATTTAAGTAAAAAAGTGGAAATAGAAGAGAAAAAAAAAAAAAAAAAAAATCATATGACCATATGATAGTACATCCTTCTTGTGTGTATGACAGGATGACAGGCAGGATTAAATCTCCCTGGCAAGCTAGACCCTTCTCTCTCTCTCATATATATATATATATATATATATATATATATATATATATATATATATATATATATATATATATATATATATGAAATGGATGCAACCAACACGTCATGGCATAGTGGAAATATTCACATTCCAGCAACTCTGGCATCATGACCTGACATCAGATCAAGGCCACACATGGATCTCCCTCCCCATCTTACCTCTCTCTAAATATACTTATATATATATACAAATATATGATATATATATATATATATATATATATATATATATATATATATATATATATATATATATATATATATATATATATATATACACATACATACATATGTTAACATAGAAATACTTATATGCATACATACATACATAAACATACAAATATTTACATGCATGCATACAAGCATACATATTTTACCTGCAACCTATAGTTCATGGTATAACAGTATAGCAGAGAAAAACAGCAGTGAGTGTGTGGGGAGGCCAGTAAAAGGGATGGCAACACTAAAATTTCTCAGCCTGAGTCCCAGGAGCCATCTTAGCGTAGACAGAGTATACTACAGTACATATTGAAACTCACTGAAGAAAGAAAGACCTAGATCCAAGGCAACCCCTAGCTATACCCCTGACCTTTACTAGGCAATGAGAAACATAAGTAATATGGTGCATCAACTTACTATAAACACCATCATTCTTCTCCACCACCTGCATCACACTGGTCCTCAGCACCTCTTCTACCTGTCTTCCAAAGTTGACAAGCTGCAGATCAACAAATGGAAAGTCAATGGGAACTTCACATACCTACATACAGAATGTAATGTCATCTATCATAGTTATGCAGTCAATCAAAATGGTCAACCAGAACAAAAGATTTTATGGTAGCTTATAGAGAATTCTCACATTCATGCAAGGATTCCTTTCAAAGACCAGTTTCAGTAAATTATTTCATATTTGTTGGTCAATTTGTGATCAAGATAGCTGAGAAGCCAACACAAGTTCATGATCATGTGACACCATGTCTGCCTCTCCACTACCCTGCGATCACACACTCTGCTTGGGTGCCTGTCCTGCCCAACCATGTGTGAATGAGGCCAGGCCTCAGTCTTTGTCTCCAAGGCCTGCAGCCCATGTGAGCCACTGAGTAAGCCATAAGCCCCGGCCATGATCCACGCTGCCTGACTAGCTTTCCCGGTCACCACCTAATTCCTGTCCAGCTTGCCTAGCAGGCTGAATATGTTACTCCTGGCAGAGCATCATTCACTGTCTTGTTTGTTGTACGTTTCATATAATATAGTGTAGTTGTTGCTCTGCTGCCTTTCCGTGTCACCTTCCTACAGTTTATGCTAGCAAGAAATATCAAATACTAATACAGTCACAGCACTGACCTCCTCCACAGCAGCTGCATCTGAGACATTCTTGTTCTTGTGGAATTCTGTGTTGATCTTTTCTCGAGCAGCTGAAAGAAGACTGTCATTTAGTGGACGTCAAAGTGACATACATCCATACATAAATACATACATACATACATACATACATACATATATATATATATATATATATATATATATATATATATATATATATATATATATATATATATATATATATATATATATATATCATTAAAGGTGATTGCTAATTCAGCATTTGTTATTTTCTTTGAGATATTTTCTTTATATCTTATAATTGTCTTTTTCTCTTTATCAAGTTTTTGTATGACTTCGCCGAAGTCATTTCGGGTCTACAGTAGTTTTTAAGCAGGAGGTGTTTTTAAAAACAGCCCTTCTAATGAAAAAGAAAGCCTGCAGAAGTCTCATCTCATCTATAGATTTACATGCAACAGAGGAAACTGTAAATTCCTCCAACCAACCTATATTGGGAGGACAACAACACGACTCTCCAAGAGACTGACATTCCACTTAGCATCTGGACCCCCAAAGAAACACATGCACGAAACCCATGGAACGACCATCAACAGGGAAACTTTAGAAGAAAACACAGAAATCTTAATAACTTGTAATGATTCAAGACGCCTTGCTATATTAGAAGCCCTCAACATCAAGGACATGAACCCCCCAATGAATCAGCAGGCAGACGATTTTCAAGCCTTACCCAATGCACGAAGAGCAAGAGCTGTGCACCAGCCTACTGAACAGGCCCCGCTGCCGAACACTCCACCCACCAACCAATCATGAGTGAGGATGTGTGGTCTGCGAATCACCGAGGAGAAATAAATAGAGCCCTCCCAGCCTGGTCAAAGCATTCCCACTGACACCAGCAGAAGAGAAACAACGCTATTGAGGAAGGGTCACTAGACCCGAAATCACTTTGGCGAAGTCATACAAAATAAAGAGAAAAAGACATTGATAAGATATAAAGAAAATATCTTAAAGAAAATAATAAATGCTGAATTAGCAATCATCTTTAATGAAATATCTATAAGAGAAAGACTCCTGCCTATATATACCCTTAATATATATATATATATATATATATATATATATATATATATATATATATATATATATATATATATATATATATATATATATATACACACACACACACACAAAGACAAAGAAATAATGAAGAAATTGATAAGTACTGAAATAAGACCTAGATTGGAATATGCAGAAGTTGTGTGGACCTCCCATAAAAAAAAAAAAAAAAAAAAAAAAAAAAAAACAAAGAAATTGGAGACTACAAAAAATGGCTACAAGAATGGTTCCAGAGTTTAAAGGGATGACATATGAGGTGAGACTAAAAGCTATGGATCTACCAACCCTAGAACAGAGAAGAAAGAGAGGGGATCTGATACAAGTTTATAAATTGATTAACGGAATGGATCAATTGGATAATGAGAAACTAATCCTGAGAAAAGAATATGACATTAGAAGCACAAGATTTCATAGTACGAAACTGAGGAAGGGAAGATGTCTGAGAGATGTAAAAAAATATAGTTTCCTGCAAAGATGTGTTGAGACTTGGAACAGTATGAGTGAGGAAGTGGTGTCAGCAACGAGTGTGCATAGTTTTAAAGAAAAATTGAATAAGTGTAGATATGGAGACGGGGCCACACGAGCATAAAGCCCAGGCCCTGTAAAACTACAACTAGGTAAATACAACTACATAAATATACACACACACAAGGTTGTCTTATTCAATAACTGCTTGGAGATAAGACAACTTTAATTTATAGAACATTTACTTAAAAAAAAAGTAAATATAATGACAACAGTTGGTACTATATATTGTGCAGTATGGAAACTTGGTCCTGATGTTAGCAGCCTCTCAGTGGCCCAGACCAGGCTCCCAGCAAATGCCTCACTTCCTCTATACCCTGTCATCCACCAATAACTCTCCCAGCCACTGAGCTACCTAGGCCAGCTTAGACTCCCAGCCATCCCCTCACTCCCCCTATGTATATACTGCTATCTACCAATAACTCTCTCACTGTCTTAGGATAATTGTTGTTAATATAGTCACCATTATTATTACTATTAGTAGTTACAGTTAATGTTATCAATGTCGTTTTAACTGTTGCATAACCCAATACTAGTATCTTCAGTAAGAGGCAGTTGGATGGGGGGGATCACTTAAGAGATAATTTAACTTACCAACAGATTATCAGGAACCTTATCCTGTTGCTATGTGAGGACAGTCTGTATTCAAAGTTTGCTTTTAAACACACGTCTGGATTTCAGTTAATTCAGTTTCTTGGAGGAAACCACCATCATAATTATACATCCAAAATTTTTTTTGAAATTTTGATGATAAGAAAAGACTATGCATAGATGCACAAGACAAATCTAGGCTACCTATAAACTCATTTCAAGTGTCCAAGGAGGAAAGTAGTGAGGGTTCATGATGAATGCTGAGGCTTCTGGTGCACATGGCCCTTGCCTCACCTGCCAGTGCATTGGTGTCGCCGTGAAACACTGTAAGACGGGTGCGGTGCAACTGCTTGAAGCAACCCAGCACCTGGGACAGACATGAAGGGTAAGAAAAATGTATAAAATTCAAATGAATAAAAACATGAATAAAAAGAAATGTAAACACCATAATAATGAAGCTTACTTTTCTCCTCAGTTCATGGGCCATATTCAGTTGTGCACTGTCTGGCAACTCAATCTTTGATGAACCAAGAGCCTGAAACATGGAATAGACTTGTTCAGAAAAGTGAACTTTTGTCATCAGGTTTGTGTCATAATTCTATCTGTAGCTAGTTAAATACAAAGATGAGACTCATTTGACAGATAGAAAATTCAAGACAGAATGATTTGCTTTGTTTTACTGATGTGTATACAGTACATCCTCTATAAATTGGATCAATTAAGGGAGAACCCTTGTTGAAATATCTGAGGATCTGATTTATCTGACTTATCCTCCTGTAGCTATATGCAAAATCACAGAAACATTTTTCATCATCAAAACTTAATACATATAGCTACAGTAAAAGTCTGAAACTTCAGAAGGCAGTGGAACATGAGAGTTCCAAAACATCAAATATTTTGTAGTCTTAGTGATATACATAAAAATGGTAGTAGAATTCTAAAAAAAAAAAAAGAATTAATTAGAATAATTAAAACAGAACACATACTTCTGATCTTGAAACCAAGACAAGAGAAAGAAAGAGGCCATAGAGCCCTGTGAGAGGTGTTTACCAACACTGTCCTCCTCCTGAGGGGGTGCACATATCACCTATGAGCTTCTTTAAGCCATGAGTGACATCATGATCCTGCTATAGTAACTGAGGACTGCTCCTTAACCTTTTAGAATTTTACAGAGTGTACAATATTGGAATGGAGAAACATAGTAGTGCAGAGTGTATGCAATCACCTGTGAGCTTCAGCATGCCATGAGTGACGTCACAACCCTGCTATAGTGTATTGCTGGATGCTAATTAACCTTCCAGATGCCAGATGTTCATTTAGATGAAAATAATCAAGTGGTTAAATAGAATCTGGTTCATTTGACTGATATGTGACTTGTACATATCCAATTTTATAGAGGATTTGTTGTATATAATAAAAACAATATACAAAGAAAGACATTCAGAAAAGAAATTAATTATTAACACATGAATAAAATTTCCATAATAAACCCAAATGATATTAAAACTCTTAAGTAAATATTTGCTGAAAAAGCACATTGGCACACATTCACATAGTTCACAGCAATTTAAGGGCTAAGGAAGGTATTTTTGGTGTACCTGCTATCTGAAAGTCCTCCTTTTCTAAGACTAAAAAAAAATTTGCTTGTTGGGCATTTGGTGAAGCTGGATGTTATTGTAGGGTTGCCATTTATCAACTATCGAAATTCCAGTCATCTTTACCAACACCTGATATAATATTGGAAAACATGTAAATCAATTTACTTACTTTGCTGCATTAACAAGGTCACAAGGCCACAAACAATGATCTGAACTGATGCCTATATCAATGCAGGTTAAAGAGAAAAGATTGGCATGGAACATGAGGCGAGTCATGCCACGAAAGGAAGGCTGGGAGCATTGACTCCATACAAGACTATGTAAAGAAACTAAAAACTAAGTGAGCCTCTTTTTATTTCACTCTTTGTTGCCCTCAGGTGGCTTTCTCTTCTTACATAAGAAAAATAGTATAAAGGTGTAGCAGGAATATCATCCACAGTTTAAAGATTAACTGAGAATGTGAATGGTAAGTGCACAATACATGGTGAGATAGTTTATCTGGGCCTAAACACAACCACCTGCCTGATTGTGACAGTCGCTGGCCACCAGTGTCACCCACTCACTATCGTTAGGCTGCTTCAAAGTATAACACAGTTCTAGCAAGACACCACGGAGTAATGATAACCTCTTCCTTGAGCATATCACGTACACATACACGTGTAGCCCCTGTTCACCTAGCAGTGAGTAGGTACGGGATGTAAATCGAGGAGTTGTGACCTTGTTATTCCGGTGTGTGGTGTGTGCCTGGTCTCAGGCCTATCCGAAGATCGGAAATAATGAGCTCTGAGCTCGTTCCGTAGGGTAACGTCTGGCTGTCTCGTCAAAGACTGCAACAGATCAAACAACAATAATAATGGTGCTGCTACTGCTGGTACTACCAGGTGAGAGTACTACTACACTCCCTCACACATTTCTATTCTTCATTTCTTCCTCCTATCACTAAACTTATTTAACACAACAATGGGCTATTGATATTTGGTGGTTGATTCTGGCTTTGCTTCTTCTTCTTCTTCTTGGGGGTTTGATGGGGCCGTGCAGGCTGTGTGTCACAGCCTCTAGTGCCCCAGAGGTCCAGGATGCGGAGGTGATGTGGTCAGGCTATATGCGGTGGAGTTGATTTGTTTTGTGTAGGAAGGTCCTGGTGAGGTTGGTTTTGCTTCACTATCTGGTCCTAGAAACATAGGGGAATGCAGGCAAAACATTGGTGGACTGACCTGAGAGAGAAACCACCCCTGAGGTGCCCTTGTGCCCCATATGTACGTACGTAATTCATTTTAAAAATCGCCAGAGGAAAAAAGTCCCTACAGTGGAATACACTACAGTTTTAGACGCAACAAATACTTTAACTAATAACCAAATTATAATAACGTTACCTTCTTCTTCGTGTTGAGGGCCGTGAAGATCCGCTGGATTCTATGAGCCCTGGAGGAGTCCCGTGATGTTATCACAGGCGTGATAGCTGATCAGTCTTCCTGAGGAAGGCACAGGTGAGGCGGATGACAGTGGGTTGCCGTGACGGGTGAACGCCTGCTGCCGATAGCAGGGTGGGCAGGTCGAATGTTGTCACGTCCAGGGCAAGGAGTCGAGAACGTAGCACAACACGGTGAGAGTGAAAGCGTGGGCAGTGGAGAAGGAAGTGTTCGATGGTTTCAGGTGCAGTCCTGCACCAGGGGCAGTATGGGTCAGGGGACAGGTGCAGGCGATGCAGGTGAGCAGTGAGTCTGGTGTGGCCCAGGCGGAGACGGGTGACGGCGACGTCCAGGACACGGGACTGTTGTCGCATTCAGGGTTAACATAACCCTGGATGGAATTACACCTGTACTGGCCCAGAGAAGTGATGAGGAGAGCAATGTTGAGGGAGGTGTCCCAGGTGGAGTGACATTTTCGGGAGATAATGCGCTTGGCGGTGGAGAGAGAGAGAGAGGGAGCGGGGTGATGTTTACCTCCGACAAGCCCATCTTGGCAGCAGCATCGGCGACCTCGTTTCCTCGCCGTACTGAGTGCAGTGCTGCCAGGTCGAGTTGCCAACTTTACCCTAAATTCACCCTTAACATTACCCTGTTTGCTTTAAGATTACCCTGTTTACTACTAACCTATTTTTAAAGATGATTTATACGCATATATATATGTAAAAGATATCAGCATAATATATACAGTGATACAAAATTATACTCACGTGTACTTGCAATACTCGTGTTGCCAGTGTCCATAATGATTACTCCTGCTGGTCGTATATGCGTTCCGTCATCAGGTTCACGTGTGTTGATGTAATTTTGAAATTGTCTGATGTTGAATTTTCAAATGTTCTCTTAGCATGAAGCATTCCAATTAATGTGTCTGTGTTAAGTAAATTTCTTGTGTTTGTTTTCAAAAGATTTATTTGAGAAAAAACTCTCTCGACACTGGCGCTTGAATGAGGCAAGCATAGCAAGTTCGTCATGAAGTTTCCCACCTTTGGAAACAAGGGTGTCATAACCTTTCTTAACTTTCTTTACTTCCATCCAAAACTTCCAAACACTACTGTCGCTCTGAACATTAATTTCTGTGTTCCGTAGCAAACGCCACTCATTGTCAATGGTGTTCAAGTCATTCTCAGGGACAAGATTTGGAAATTGTGATGCTAATGGGGCAATGGATGGGACGGTTTTCTTCAAAATACACTGAGGATCCAGTGCTTTGAGAGATTCAAGTAATGGATCAGTCAGATTAAATCTATGTAGAAGCTGTGATGCACTCTCAATATAAAAATCAAGACATCTTAACCTGAAGTTTGTAAGATCCTGTTTCTCGATACCATGGCACGAGTGTAGTGATGCAGTTACGCGACCACCCAAGTACATATCTTCTAAGGGAAGAAAATTAGCCGGGTCTCTGATTTTCACGTTTGCTAGTGCTGTTGTCTTTAAGAGGCTTGCCCATATGCCTCGCCGCTTACCGGGACTCGAACCGGCCCTCTTGATTGTGAGTCGAGCGTGCTAACCACTACACTGCACGGTGTGTGCGTGTGTGTGTGTTTTCATGCATTCCTTTTCCTGCCTTTCCCTAATTTTCTTCCTTTATTTTGTACACTTTGTGTGTGTGTGTGTGTGTGTGTGTGTGTGTGTGTGTGTGTAATTCACCTCGGTCGTTTGCTGGTCACCCAGCCAGTCTTCCCCATTACGGAGCAGGCTCAGAGCTCATAGACCGATCTTCGGATAAGATTGAGACCACACCACACTCCACACACCGGGAAAGTGAGGCCACAACCCCTCGAGTTACATCCCGTACCTATTTATTGCTAGGTGAACAGGGGCCACACATTAAGAGGCTTGCCCATTTGCCTCGCCGCTTCCTGAGATTCGAACCCGGACCCTCTCGATTGTGAGTCAAGCGTGCTAACCACTACACTATGCGGTGTGTGTATGTGTGTGTGTGTGTGGGTGTGGGTGTGGGAGGGGAGGGAGGGATAGGTATCTACCACCCTAACACATGACCTTGATCCCTCCCTTTGTCTCGCAGGCAGGCCACACCTTAATGGACAGTCGAGTGTTATCGCGTGAATGGTGTTAACAAAATTTTATCTTGCATACGCAATACCTTATTATTTTTTTTCATATGTATTAATTTGTATTGTATTTGAAACACAGTTATCGCACCGTTTGTCGGAAAAATGCCTTTCAGGGGAAATAACACTAGCTAACACTTTTCTGTCAACTTTCTGAAGCCTGTCAACTTTTGTCGACGCTCGTCATCGCACACAAACACTTCTATTACACCTCTGTCGCATTTGTCAACTGTTAATAAACATGGCTGTTCTTTTACCCCCAAGCAAGCTGTTGCTATTTTTGGCTTCTAATGCCCTCTATGAGAAACTCTTCAGACAGCTCTGTCCACTCATAAACAACATAGCTGCTCATCTTGGCTGTTGCTTCTTGGAAGTTCTACCTTGGAGCATCCCAGAGATATGTAAACAAACAACTGAGCCACTTTTCACTGTTAGGCTAGAACACGCACAAACACGCACACACACGAGAAACTGATCCTGAGAGAAGAATATGACATTCGAAGTACAAGATCGCATAGTAAAAAGATGAGAAAGGGAAGATGTCTGAGAGATGTTAAAAAATATAGTTTCCCACACAGATGTGTTGAGACGTGGAACAGTTTGAGTGAAGAAGTGGTGTCAGCAACGAGTGTGCATAGTTTTAAGAAAAATTGGATGTGTAGATATGGAGATGAGGCCACACGAGCATAAAGCCCCGGCCCTGTAAGCTACAACTAAGTAAACACACACACACACACACACACACACACACACACAAAAGGATGTAGATGAATTGGTGGAGAAGTCATGAAGGCTAGCCCAGCAGGAAACAACAAGGAAGATTTGGTTGAGAAGAGATCTCGGTGAAAAGGAAAGAGAAATGTTAAATGATTTGAGAAAGGAGGCTTTGAAAAAAAATGGAGAGGACAGAAGAGGAGAAGAAAGAGTTTTTCTGGAGAATCTTGGATATGAGACTGAGGACGTGGTTCATAACCCAGAAAAGTACAGCAAGAAAGGACTAAAGAAACTTACGTATGAGCGGAATGTAATGTATTCCAACATAAATGGAGTGATATCGGGGATTTTAGAACTCAACGATTACTCGAGGGACAAGAACCCAGATATTGTGGGTCTTACTGAAACAAAACTGAGAGAGGAGAAGACCTGATGATGGTTGGAGAAGGAAATATAATGTTTGGAAAAGAAATAGAGTAGGTAAGATGGGAGGAGGAGTGATGTTGCTGGTTAAAAAGATATAAAGGTGGATCAAGTGAAAGAAGGTATGGGAAAGGCAGAAGTGCTAAAGATCAGAGCAGAAACTAATGAAGGAAAAAGAGGCACTACATAGTGGTGTACGTACCACCTAAGACAAATGCATGGTCAGTACAGGAATATGAAGAAATGATAAGTGATACAGGAACATGTCTGGAAGAAATGTTGGGTGGCTGTGAACGAACTATAATGATGGGAGATTTTAATTGTAAAGAGGTGTGTTGGGAGGACTGGTCAATGGAAGGATCAGAGACAACATGGGAAATACACTATTGACACTGGCAATGGAAAATGTGTTAACTCAGTGGGTCAAAGAAGATACTAGGTTTGGAGGAGAGGGAGCATCGTCAAGACTGGACTTGGTCTTTAGTACAGAGCCAATGGTCATTGAGGAGATGAGGGTGGAGTGCCCTTTAGCAAAGAGTGATCATGCAGTTTTGGAGTTCAAGGTGATAGATGAAGAGAAATCTAGAAGAAATGAAGAATATAAAGTGGGAAGATGGAATTATGCCAAGACAGATTTTGGAAACCTAAAGAAATTCTTTCAAGAGACAAATTGGATGAAATTCAAGAGTGCTAAGGAGCAAATGAAAAGTGGAAGGAATTTATAAAAATATACAAAGAAGGTGAGAAAAATTTGTACCAATAAGACAACATAGAGAAGTTGGAAAGCAGGACTGGTTTAACGATAGATGTGAAAAGGCTAGAACAAGAAAAGAGGATGCATGGAAGAGGTGGAGAAGGAAAAGACGGATTAAGCAGTGGGAAAGTTACAAAAGAGCAAGAAATGAATATGTGTTGATTAGAAGAGAAGAAAGAAAGAAACAAGAAAAGGATATAATTGATAAATGTAAAGACCAACCAAGGCTTTTTACAGACATGTGAACAACAACATCAAAAATAGAGAAAGTATTGAAAGTTTAGAAGTAAATGGAGTATGCAGTGAAGATCCCAGGAAATGGCAGAGGCTATGAATGGATGCTTTCGGAAGGTATTCACAAAGGAGACTGCTTTTGACAAACCACTGGTAATGGAACAGAAAGGGATTATGAAGGAGTTTCAAGTAACTGTGGAGGAGATCAAGAATATGATGGGGAGTTTAGAAGTGAGAAAAGCTGTGGGACCTGATGGGGTATCAGGATGGATTTTAAGAGAATGCAGGAGCAACTGGCAGAAAAAGTTTGTGAAGTAATTGATGCCTCATTAAGGGAAGGTGTAGTGCCCCAAGACTGGAAAAGAGCTAACATTGTCCCAATCTATAAATCAGGTAACAAGAGAGACCCATTGAACTATAGACCAGTGTCACTTACAAGTGTGGTAGCTAAGATGTGTGAGAGGGTGGTGAAGAATAGATGGACAGACTTCTTGGAGAAAAATGACATACTTTGTGAGTGTCAATTTGGTTTTAGAAAAGGGCGTTCATGCACGACAAACCTGATATGTTACTATTCGAGGGTGATAGATGTAATACAGGAAAGAGATGGTTGGGCTGATGGAATATATCTGGATTTAAAAAAGGCCTTTGATAAGGTACCACACCGGAGACTGATCTGGAAACTTGAAATGGTAGGAGGAGTGCATGGCAGTTTACTAAAATGGATGGAAGACTTTTGGTAGGAAGAGAAATGAGAACAATAATTAAGGACAGACCATCAGAATGGGGCTTGGTGGAGAGTGGAGTTCCACAGGGATCAGTGTTGGCACCAGTAATGTTCGGTCTACATAAATGACATGGTGGATGGGGTGTCCAGTTATGTGAGCCTATTTGCAGACGATGCAAAATTGTTAAGAAAAGTGAGATGTGACAAAGATTGCGAACTACTCCAGGAAGACTTGGACAGAATATGGAAATGGAGCTGTACATGGCAAATGGAGTTCAACACGACAAAATGCAAGAAAATAGAGTTTGGCAAGAGTGAAAGAAGAATCAGGAGTATGTACAAGATAGGAAATGAAGACATAAAACCAGTCATGAAGAAAAAGACCTTGGGGTGACAATTACCAATGACCTATCGCCAGAGAGACATATAAACAAAATAATTGGAGAAGTATTGAACTTATTGAGGAACATAAGAGTGGCGTTCGTATATTTAGATGAAGAAATGATGAAGAAAATAATTACTGCAATGATAAGACCGAGGCTTGAATATGCAACAATACAGTGGGCTCGAACTTAAAGAAACACATAAGGAAACTAGAGAAAGTACAGAGGGCTGCAACAAAATGGTGCCTGACTTAAGAGATTTGACTTATGAAGACAGACTGAAAAGAATGCAACTTCCGACCCTGGAAAACAGAAGAGAAAGGGGAGACCTGATAGCAATATACAGAGTGATGATTGGCATGGAAAAAATGGATAGGGAAGATCTGTGTATGTGGAATGAAAGAATGTCGAGAGGGCATGGGAAAAACTAAAATGGCCACTTATAGGAGAGATGTGAAAAAATATAGCTTCCCTCATAGAAGGGTGGAAGCATGGAATAGTTTAGACGTGGAAGTGGTCAACGCAAGGAATATTCATGATTTTAAGAAAAAGCTGGACATTAGTAGATATGGAGACGGGACAACACGAGCATAGCTCTTTTCCCGTATGTTACAATTAGGTAAATACAATTAGGTAAATACACACACACACGGTAGCTCAGTGGTTAGAGCGCTGGCTTCACAAGCCAGATGACCGGGTTCGATTGGCCGGTGGAGATATTTGGGTGTGTCTCCTTTCACGTGTAGCCCTGTTCACCTAGCAGTGAGTAGGTACAGGATGTAAATCGAGGAGTTGTGACCTTGTTGTGGTGTGTGGTGTGTGCCTGGTCTCAGACCTATCCCAAGATCGGAAATAATGAGCTCTGAGCTGTTCCGTAGGGTAACGTCTGGCTGTCTCGCCAGAGACTGCAGCAGATCAAACAGTGAATTACACACACACACACACACACACACACACACACACACACACAAAAATATATATATATATATATATATATATATATATATATATATATATATATATATATATATATATATATATATATATATATGAGCAAAAGTCATGTGATGGAGATGGGAAGAGTGGAAGACGGCCAAGAGGGTCATATAAGATGGGTGAAGAAGTAGTGTTGAAAAAGGTGGAAAAGGAAAAGGATTTGGGAGTGATAATACAAGACCATGGGCAGTTTGAGGCTCATATTGATAAGATGTTTGGAGAAACGTATAATTTGATAAAAATATTGGATTAGCCTTCCATTATATGGATAAAGATATGATGAAGAAATTAATTAGTACGGTAATTAGACCAAGATTGGAATATGCTGGAGTGGTTTGGTCCCCTTATAAAAAGAAGCATATAAGGAAGTTGGAGAGATTGCAGAGAATGGCAACAAAAATGGTTCCGGAATTGGCAGAAATGACCTATGAGGAGAGATTAAAAGAAATGAATTTGCTTACCTTGGAACAAAGAAGAGAAAGAGGAGATTTAATACAGGTTTATAAACTGTTGAACGGACTGGATGAAGTGGATAATGAGCAAATGATGTTGAGAGAGGAAAACTTAAATAGAATTACGAGATCGCATAGTAAAAAGATAGCCAAGGGAATATGCTTGAAGGATGTGAAAAAATACAGTTTCCCACAAAGATGTGTGGAGGTGTGGAATGGTTTGAGTGAGGAGGTGGTGTCAGCGAGGAGTGTGCATAGTTTTAAAGGAAAGTTGGATGTGTGTAGATATGGAGACGGGGCCACACGAGTATGATACCCAGGCCCTGTAAAATTACAACTAGGTGAATACACACACACACACACACACACACACACACGGTAGCTCAGTGATTAGAGCGCTGGCTTCACAAGCCAGAGGACCGGGGTTTGATTCCCCGGCCGGGTGGAGATATTTGGGTGTGTCTTCTTTCACATGTAGCCCCTGTTCACCTAGCAGTGAGTAGGTACGGGATGTAAATCGAGGAGTTGTGACCTTGTTGTCCCGGTGTGTGGTTTGTGCCTGGTTTCAGGCCTATTCGAAGATCGGAAATAATGAGCTCTTAGCTCGTTTCATAGGGTAACGTCTGTCTGTCTCGTCAGAGACTGCAGCAGATCAAACAGTGAAACACACACACACACACACACAAATACATTTACATCAACTTAAGATTCTATTAAGATGGGATTATAGCATCATTCCAGTCAGGGGTGGATTTAGGAATTACGGGGCCCTAGGCAAAGGTTGGCATGGGGGCCTCCCTGCATCTTTTATTCTGAAGATGCACTGATTGTGAAATTCTGGGTTAATATTTGGCCAATAGCTCATGTTTGTTTTTAGTCTTGTTTTTTGTTGTTATTTATGTGTTCTTTTTTGCCTGGGGAATAAAAAATATCTATAATAAAAATTCTGAACTGTCTTTAAGTCTTTCAGCCTTTCACAGAACACAGATTCAATAATAGAATTAAATGAAACAACCTTTGATAAAACTATCTTTCACATGACAGACTCTTTTTGTGAAAAATTATGTAGCCTTCCATCCAACTACCAATACAATTAGAAGAATTTTAGACCAGACGCTTCTGCCTCATGCTGCTACCTAAATCCTTACTTTCTGCACAAGCAGAGATGGACTAATGTAATATAGTGGGGACTGAAGGGGGGGCTCTGTTTTCTTTATACATCCATAGGGAACCCCGAGGCACACTTAATAGGATAATCATTCTGCTGGCACTTTAGCAAATGGAATTTAATAAAAAACATAAATAATGTGTGCAAATAATAAAACCTTTATTAACCATAAGTGTATGAGGAGTTTCATGGGGCCCCCAGAAACTTGGGACCCTAAGCAACTGCCTAGTGTTGCCTAATCATAAATCTGCCATTGATTTCAATTAACAAGAAAATAAATTTTATTATAAAAGTTGATTAGAAACTATAGATCTTAGTTTGACTAAAAATTGGCAATAGAGGAATATAGTGCATTTTGTCTGACTAAAGACGATGGAAAGAGTTGACGGAACAGTAAATAAATAAATTAATTAAAAAAAGTCAGAAATTGTCAACGACAGTAAAAGGGCTAGTGTGATACTGCCTTAAGGACTATGGTGAATGTTTATATAGATTATAATATTTTTAAAGCAACAGTGTCACACAGGGCTGCTGGTATTTGTTATTGTGATACAAATATCATAAGTGTGGAACATTAACTTTTCTTTTAATGATTTTCTTTTAATATTTGGTGATGATGGATTTTCATCAAAGCATTTTATATGTCTCTTACCTATGTACATGAAGCTTTAATTGATTTGCTAGCTCATGTAGACTTGGGATGGCTGGAAGACTGAGAATACCCTAAGGAGCCACACCAGAAGACCATGTTTAGATTTGGAAGGCTATAGCACTCCACTTTCTCCAGGAACTACTCCTCCTCCTCCTTCTTCTTGTGACCCCTTCTGCTTTTTATTACTTATAGGTCCTCCTTCCCTTCAGTGTTGTGTTCAGGTCCTTTCACTATCCATAGAAGGAAAACAACAAGCTCAACACAGGGAACATATTTATACACCTGAGCTACTCTGTTTCCTCCATGTCCTTCACAGCTTCATTCACTCTTTTATTCATCTCCACACTGTTCCAACAACAATACCATTCATTCCCTTCCTGTCTTCATCCTGACATTCCCTAATTCCCTCAACACCACTAGCATCATCTCACATCTATCTCTTGCATAGCCTACTTCACATACTGTAGCACTGATATCACATGCTCTACCCTTTCATCTTCCCTATGTCACACATCTGGCACACTTTGTAGGGACAGTCATACCATCTGTAACTCCTTGCATTCTCATCCATACTTTGTGTCATACCTTTAAAGGGATCACCACCCAAAGCTTCCTCATACTACTTTTCTTTCTATACCACACCTAAGTACTCTTTGGTTTTATTTTTTCCTTCCATCCACTCAGTCCCATACATTTCACTATTTTGTCTATCTTACTTCCATTTCCTTACATCCCATACTAAACCCTCTACATTTCTATCAATCATACTCCATTCACTTTCAACTCCTGCCTTCTCTTAAATTGCTGGAACACCCAACTAGTATCCAAGCCAATTTTTACTACCATCATGACATATTTCTTTCTCCACATGCCATTCCTAATGTTCCACAGAAACACCTTCTTCACTGTTTTTGCAGTATTCATTCACTTTAATCTAGCCTTGTACCTCAGTGTTGCCTTTACATACCTCTCTCTGGAGGTACTCCATCCCATGTCTTCCCTCAATGCCTCTATTGCTGCATATCCTATGCATTAAGTGCCATTCTAACTACTTTATTCTGCCCTACTCTTAACTTTGATCTGTAGCTTATTATCATTCTATGCAGTCACATCTATACCATACATAATGCTCAGATCAGCCAAGCTCTTCCAAACTTCTTGCAGCACATCATACTTGCTTGCCCTCATCCTCGTTGCACTTCTTAGTTAATCCTTAGCTCAATATCTGCAATCCTTTCTCCAAAATTTAATTTGTCACTGATCCATCTTTTCTCAAAATATTATCCACTGCAGCCTGTAAACAGTGTTTTTCTCCACTTTTCAAGCTGTGCTGGCATACAACATTGCACAGTCAACACAGGCCACATGCAAGTGTCCCAAATCCTTGGATCCAAGACAAGTTTACCAAATTTTTTGTCTATCTTTATTCTCACTGCTACACAGATACACAAATTTTCCTCTACACTCTCCAACAAATTATCATTTAGATCCACCTGCTATTTAGTATTGGACAATTAGAATGTCACACATTCTAATTGTCCAATACTAAAAAGCCTATCTCTGAATATTATGAACCTATATGCCTTTTATCCTGTACAAAATTTGTCTTTGACTAACATTTCTGCACAAACTGTCAAGTATTTAGTTGTAGTAGCTATAACTTCAGTTATCCCAATGTCGCCATAGTATTATGATCTTAATTTCATATATATTCATACTTGTGTCCTTTGATACTACTTGTTCTTTCCATTTGAGTTTCATTTTTGTTTCAACACTGCTATCTATATACTTATATTAAATAATTTCTGAAAAAAAAAAAATCTTTACTATCTTTGTAGGAAAGAAGAAGAAAAAAAAGAAGCTAAGACAGTAGTGCATTGCATCAATACAAAGAATCCTGGTTTGCAATCAATATTTTCTTGGGACAGTTATCTATCCATTGGTTAATTCATAATTAAATAAACACTTGTTATTGATAACTAGTAAGGCTGAAGACAAAAGAGGAAAAAACGTGCCACCCTGTTCCCTGTTAAGGCCCAAGACTGATCTACTGGCAGTAGTCCACAATTACTGTGTGTCACATATCTCTACATTATGTTACAAATCCTTCAGTAAATCACTAATGTTTTAATGCACCACTGAGTGCACAAGTTCTTAAAGAAAGTTTTTCCTTTAATAAACATCTATGAAGTGCTTTACTTAATTGTTATAAGTAATATAAATTGTTTTAGAAAGAAAAGGTTAAAAAAACAAAATATTTGCTTCTGTTGCAACAATTTCTCCAGTATTTGTCAAGTATGTGGATACATAATGTAAGACTTAACTAATTACCAAACTAAGACTTCATTAGTTGTCTGTACAGCTTTAAAATCTTTAAGAATTGCTAATTGCTGATGAAAATAATGTGCTGCACCAATATCTACATTATGATTTTTAGTTTATCAAATATTTTCCACACACACACACACACACACACACACACACACACACACACACACACACACGTGAACACACACACACACACACACACACACGTGCACACACACACACACACACACACACACACACACACACACACACACACACACACACACACACACACACACACACACACACACACATATATATATATATATATATATATATATATATATATATATATATATATATATATATATATATATATATATATATATATATATATATATATATATATATATATATATATATCTATATATATATATATATATATATATATATATATATATATATATATATATATATATATATATATATATATATATATATATATATCCTGTATATGCATACTCTATACAGTAAACCTGGTTAGGTCAGACTTGAATAATCCAGATAGCTATTAGATCAGCAATTCATTAATACATTTATTTACAAACTTTATTTATTTAATTGGTTTTTCATGTCATATTCTGATGGCACTTGTAGGTATTTTGTACCCTTTGACCAAGTGATGTTGAGCCACTAAGCTGATATACTGGCTAAAATACCCATAACAGCTCTTAGAATGTCTCTGTTACTTGAAGAGTTGTCTGAGCCACTGGAGACACGAAACAGCTTGTGTGTTGCTGCACTACCAATGCCAAGATCACTGTTTATGCACCTGATGGCAACCACAATGCATTGTGTACCTCAGCTTTCATTTGCATAAGATATATATTTTTAATGCACACAAGCAGTTGGTGTAAATGGAGATGCATAAAAATGAATTGCATTAAATGACTTGATGTGACTTGACCTGTCGCAACTTGCTTGCTGTAAAACACAGCCTTATTGATGACAGACATGCAAAATGTGAAAAATAAAGAGAAAATTCCTCAGGTAATGTGGATTTTTAATAACTTGGATTGGTCCTTCCCCCAATTAGTCCAACTTATGCTGAGGTTACTGTATATATATATATATATATATATATATATATATATATATATATATATATATATATATATATATATATATATATAGAGAGAGAGAGAGAGAGAGAGAGAGAGAGAGAGAGAGAGAGAGAGAGAGAGAGAGAGAGAGAGAGAGAGAGAGAGAGAGAGAGAATCTATCTTAGATAAGTAGATAGATAAATAGATGTGTGTGCCCGCATTCCCTCACATTTTTGCTTGTAGGTCTCTAAGCAAGAGAAGGCTGACTTTCACCAAAGTACACTGAAAAAGGTTGTCTGGGCAGCACATTCAATATAATCCACAGCAACAGCAGAGTTTGCTAGCACAGCTGATGTATCATTCCTACACTGATGAATCAAAGTCCTTGAAAAGTCTAAAAAATATGCTTCTTGGATAGTGCTATCTCTTATCCACAATGTTCAGCTACTTCTGGGAAGTCATGGGCTACTATGCACATGCAAGCACAATAACTTCCATTTCTTAGTCTTTACAGTTTATGGACTAGCATTTGAAGCTAAATTACCTTGGCATTATATCCACAATGTACTATTTCAATAATTATGCTCAGATAACACCTAAGCTACATCCTCAGTCATAAAAATTGTGTTTTTTTAAACAAGTGGTAATATATTTCAATAACATAATGGAGAAAATAAACATCAATATAGGTACTTCACCATTCAAACTGTTAGAATTGTATGCAGACATTCTAATGAAAGAAGTGCCTTTAATCCTAGCTTTGTGGAAAACTTCAGCATTAAATTGCACAACTGAAAGAGTCTGATCTTTCATGTGAAATGAAAAATTAAATAAATAAATAAAATAATAATAGTAAATTAGTAAATATATGAATGAATAAAATAAGTAAAAAAAAAAATAAATAAATAAAATAAAAATAAAATAAAAAATAAATAAATACAGAAAGAAATATTTCACTTAGAAGAAAAAGCATGAAACAAATATTTCTCCTTGAACTGCTGCTACTTTCCAGAGTAACTCAAAACTACTCTAACTGATGAAGACTCTTTACACACTAGCTACATCATAGCAATGAAGCATCAACAAGCTGGAAAGGAAGAAATGAAACCTGAAGCAATCTGGGCTGAGATGAGCAACTACGAGCATTGATTTCTAAAGGCACAGGAGTTGTGAGGGGCGAGGGGAGGTCATGTTGTACTTTGGGGGATTACACTGCACGGCAGGACATGTGCACTGCTATGTGTGGTACACCACACCAAGGCTCTACCTGAAAATTATTCACTTCCAATATTTCATCATTCCAGTCAAATTGAACTCAGTAATCAATATAAAATCAATTAACTCTTGCTTACACCACACTTCCTGCCATCAGTAAGCCTTTTTGTATGAAGACAAATAAAATATGTACACACACACACACACACACACACACACACACACACACACACACACACACACACACATATAAAATAAAATAAATCACAATCCTGTTTTCCCAAGTGCAGGTGTATGAGTAGTAATGAAACAGCTGTTGGTCCAGATGGACAACACTCTTTGTGATGGTGACTAGAAAATGTCATACCATTTACATGGAAATGTCAAATGAAACATTATTAGTATGTGGAAAAACCGTACTCAAAGTGTCATTAAAGCTGCACATGTATGCATGATACATATAAATATACTATATAGTGATGACCTAAGTTATTTAATGTGTTTTAGTGCGTCTCAGCATACCCAAGGCACCTCTTATGGGAAAACACAGCAGCAAGAGTAAGCATCAGCAAGAACCTTCAATAAGATGCACACTAATCATGCTGGCAACACTACTGGCTTGTACTATGTACTATGTTCTACATACTATTATAGATTGACTCTTCATTCATTTATACAAGATATAATGTGTACACCACTAAGATTATATCCATGAAATCACACAAAATAAAAACATTATGTCCATTCATCTTGTGTATGATTTAAAATATTTTCTGCTCATCAATAGGTTATTCATGCCCTTATTATTATGTTTAACAAGTAGTATATGATGAATTATACAACACTAAGTGATTACATGTCTTCAAGCATGAACAATAGTATGGCAACTTAAATTAAAAAGAGATAAATTGTACAACAAAATACATAGTAACCTATTCATTACTGGTCAAAACCTGAGAAACTGTACAAATTAATACTAGTAAAGGCTCCCCCAAGACATGGCCTGATATGCTTGAAGCACTACTGACAGCAGCAGCCTAACACCTCTGCAGAACTTGGCCTGCCATAACCAAGAATTCTAAACAGCTGGCTTAACTTCCTAAGATTATAAAGAGGTACAGCTTATTGTCCACAGCAATAACACCATGACATCAATGGTAACAAAGTCGTCTTGTGCTAGAAATTCTCAATAAGTGTAACTACATTTTGTTCAGATGAAATTCAACTAACTAATGTGATACTGTTTAAGTTTGAGAGAGAGAGAGAGAGAGAGAGAGAGAGAGAGAGAGAGAGAGAGAGAGAGAGAGAGAGAGAGAGAGAGAGAGAGAGAGAGAGAGAGAGAGAGAGAGAGAGAGAGAGAGAGAGAATTTTCACTGAAATTAGAACAGAAATCTGATGTAAAAGTAGTTCTAAATCAGTACACTTTAAATGATACAGTTTTAAGCTAGTTGTATTTCTCCATATAATGGGGGAGTCTGTATTTTATCACAGGAAATAAAGTGGCAAAACTAATATTATTACCTCTAAAACCTTAGGGCAAGTTTGAAGCTATGAATGAAAATGAAGACCTGTGGACGGACTGATGAACTTTCTGATGGACAGACATGGACATCCTACCTACATGACCTCACTCGGTGCACAGTGGAGGTGGGACGCAATGCAAAGTAACCCAGTGAGTACACAACCTGACCTGTACCCTAAACACTGCTAAAGGTAAAAATGCACTATGGATACACATTAAATACTATTCGTCATCCACCAATCTTTCATGTCATACAAGTGCTGTTGATAAAATACACATGTAAAAATATAACAAAGAACGAACAGTGTTTTACAGTGTATACATATTGTTGATGATGGTGCCTCTCAGAGGTCTACTGATTCCCTCACACATATATGGGAAGTAGTTTAAGTTACCATGAATTAAGGGACACATTGGCATTCTGCACAATTTAAGGAAACCTAATACGTATTGTAAGAAAACATGAATATCTTTTATTACTGATCAACCACATGTCAAAAAAAATACAACACAAATAAGTTAAACAAAACAAACACATTCTCCAGAGATGGATCACTAGTACAGTACTGTGATATATCAAAATGGATCCTCCCCCCAGCCTCAGCCACAGTGGCCTCTGCATGGCATGGCTGCTCTCACCACAGCCTCACTCAAGTCAGTAACACTACCAATAATAATAATAATAATAATAATAATAATAATAATAATAATAATAATAATAATAATAATAATAATAATAATAATAATAACACACACAAAAAAAAAAAAAAAAAAAAAAATAATAATAATAATAATAATAATGATAATAATAATAATAATAATAATAATAATAATAATAATAATAATAATAATAATGACAATATTAATGATAATGAAAAACAAATAATAATGGTAAAAATAATAACAGTTGATGAGATATTCTGAGAAACTATGAAGAGATAAAAAACAAGACACAAGTGTTATGAGGCAAATTTATTTACGATAAATTTGCCTCAAATATGTGTGTCTCCTTTCTCCTTTCCTTCCTTTCAAACTATAGCAAGAATGCTGATACTGTAAACCCAAAATTTAACAAATTAATGGGATAAGAATGAATTAATTTTAATGTAACCTTGAAGCCACTTTTATGAGATGACATATAGATTCTTCCACTCTTCAAACTACTAATTTCCTGCTTTGGTTGATCTGTGTCCCTATTCTCCCTCTGTCTTGTCTTTAGGCACTGCTTGTCATAGCACATGTGAAATAGGGAAGTATTGCTTACAACCATTGCAGTGTGTGTACTATGTACGTATATAGTAAGAAACATCTTCCTTTCCCATGACATTTGATAATGAGAAGCAGCCGATAGTAATGCCTCAGGACAATCCTTACCAGTGGCTTGGCCGTTACTGAAGCTAACCATGTCCACTATTGTAATCAATATCTAATCTTATTTATGTAATCAAATTTGATAAGACTGAGTTTTCTATTTAAGATGTTTGAAATTATTACATAATATACTGTTTTTGTTAATTTAATGTAATGAAAACAACATTCATAATGAAAATATATTAAGCTAGGGGTTAACTGCAATAATAATAATAATAATAATAATAATAATAATAATAATAATAATAGAAAACAAACATAATAACAACAACTACATGACTTGTATATGTATAAAGTTGCAATTCATATAAGTACCATATTCATACATAGTAACACAAAATTTGTCCATTCAGTAAAAAATAGAAAAAAAAAGAAATAAAATAAATTAAAATAAAATAGATTAGAAAATAAGTAAGTAAATAAATAAATAAATAAATAAATAAATAAATGAATAAAAATATTGCAGCAGAGGCTGTGTCACCACACCCAGTGACTGAGGCAATCCCAGACATAGGAAGGATCACAGCCACAATGTAAACTTACATTAAACACCTATATATATATATATATATATATATATATATATATATATATATATATATATATATATATATATATATATATATATATATATATATATATATATATATATATATATGAAAATAGGAAAATACAACCACAAATCATTATATCAAACCATACACTCATCATAATGAAATTTAATGTGATAAAAATGAAAACTTACTATGTACACTGCCTATATTCCTGAGGCTGCCAATGAAATGAAACTAGTTTTGCAGAACATGTTCAAGATACTATTTCAATAACTCTAATTAATACTGTATGTGTCTTCCAGTTTTCCCAGCTGCACAAAGGAAATCAGAGAAAACTCCAGAAACTTGCTACCAATACAGTAAGGAGACTATTAATGTAAACATCAGCATCATACCATAACAATGAAACTATAAGTCAATGAAAGTTAACTCTGCCATTCAGTGCCACACAACTGCATTTTGGATGGGGAAAAAATAACGGATCATGAAAATACTCTCCTACAGAATGAAACTAATTAAAATTTCTTCCTTCATTTCACAATTTTGGTAACAAAAACAACAAAGCTTAATATTTTGCACAAGCACAGTGAAGGCAATGATGTGATGATAACAGTTTCTGGTTTAGCTGTGAAGGTGTACATACATCTCTCATGTACTAGCAACAGGCAATAGCTAGTCACCTTTCTTTGGTACCATATATAATTTCACACATACACACACACACACACACACACACACACACACACACACACACACACACACATATATATATATATATATATATATATATATATATATATATATATATATATATATATATATATATATATATATATATATATATATATATATATATAATTCCTACCCTGAGTACATCACTAGCCAAAAGAGCAAAGCTGCACACTACTTTTAGTTTTTGTGTTGAATTTATATATTCTTTATTGCAAATGACTGCCTGATTTTACATAGACATGAAACACACTTGAGATAATTTCTAGCACCAATTTATGTGCCAGAGGTATCTCCTAGACATGTTTCTTGCAAGCTTTCATCCTGCTACTAAACCTTCAGAGATGAACTCCACCAAGAGCCTAATGGATTACAACATTTCAGATGAATTTTTTTCAACCAAATATTGGCGAAACACACAAAACAGATGACATAAAATAAAGATGATGGCACAAGACAAGATCAGTTTTATTCATACATCAATATTACCAATAAAACAGTTCCACCTCATATATGCCTTTCATAATTTGATGTATAGTGTAATTTCTGAATGGTTCTTGAAGTATTAATTGAGGACAAAAGATGACAACACTCCTTGAAAATGTGTTAGACAAGTGTAAAGCTGAAACCTCTGCTGCATGACATACAGCTGCCACTTGCACTTCTCTTAGTGAAATGAAAAGAAATGGTTTATATAAGGGTTAAGTTAATATATAACCAATATTTAAAGAATACAACGATTTTGTTGGCATAAACATGTATAATATAAAGACCCAGGCCTATTGATATTAAATAGAGCTTGACAGAGATCAGGAAATTATTAAAATTATTGCAACAATTCCAAACTAGTACTACATATTTTTCCTTCTTTTCTGACACTTTAATTGATACAGACTCTATGAAGCATCCACAATAAAGCAATCATAATCACACTCCAGGCCATAATCATTTACTTCAGGAGTTTGAAGCCAACAAACTAGATCAGGCATTCATCAGATCAGGTCACCCATAAACTCTTACAAAATTAAGCTTTTTGTTTTTGTGCTGGATCTTCAGAGGCATATAAGCTCAAGTCACCCAAGCACACACACATCATACATTATCTTGATAATTATACTCTGTATGTACATAGTACTTCTTCATTCCCACATATTTGTGTATGATGGCTGCCAAGTGTTTGAAAAGTGCAAAAAGAGGGAATGGCATATAATGCAGGTACAATTAATTGTGAAGACAAGAACTTTTTCATTCTTAACACATTCCCCTCCTGCATCCTGAGGAAATTCTGTGTCTTGATGATGCAGTGATGATGAAATTAGGAATGTCTCAAAATATATATAATGCATAATGCACACACACACACACACACACACACACACACACACACACACACACACACACTATCAAAATAAAGTAATAGTAGAATAAACTATGAAGGAGAGGAGGAGCAGACAAGCTACTCACTTCTCTAGATAACAGAAATCACAGAAGTGAAACCCATGGATAGCTGAGTTCACATTCCAGCAGATTTCTCAGTTCATGTCATCTCAATGCAAGCTGATAACAATAATCTGCATGATGTGTATGGTCAATGAGCTACTGTCCTTCATAAACAGAAAAACAATATCCAGATATCAGCAAGAATTTCAAGTTGGTAAACATGTTAATATGAACACAACTCAATTGATTTTGTAAGTGCTGCTTTTATTTCTTTACTTTATCTTGTTAAAATCCTATTTGCACTTCATTCTTCTGTCTTGAATGCTGCCTACAATGTGGAATGAGCAAACATTGTAGAAACAATAATTTCAGTAAACATTAAACTTCATGCTCTCTCTCTCTCTCTTATATATATATATATATATATATATATATATATATATATATATATATATATATATATATATATATATATATATATATATAAAGAAAAAAAAAACTTTTCACCACAAACTTGGGAGTTTCAAGAAGTAAGCAATCCCATCAGCTCATCTGAGAGTGCTGCTTCTTCCTGCATTTGAAAGAGATTTTTTAAAGAAAATTGTAAATATGTATGTAATCCATACACTGATAAATTTCTCTTCAAACAATTAAGACAGTTCAGTGATCTTAAAGTGAAGGGAGGCAGTAGATATGCTGTGTTGCTCCAAAGACTTTTGGCATGACTTTGAAAATACCTATAAGTTAAGAAAAGAATCCCCTGAAATTTGTACATAAGAGTGTACAGCTCAGCTAAGATTAAGGGAAAGCACTGCCACTCTCACCAAGAAATTGCTGAACATCAATATGGAGCTAACAGTCTGCTATTCAACTGTGAGCTAAGCATTTTACCATACAATTATCACACATCATCTTTTTATCTGATTTATTTAGTTGGGAGGTGATATGGTGTTAACTCAATCTCTTAGAACACTGAGATGCCAGATTTTTGTGTCAAGGCATCAGTACAGCAAATTGATGTTTTATTTGCATGGAAATGTAGTGTGTGTTAATGAAATATTGCTGGAGACAATTTCACAACAGTGGCCAACAATAAAGGTTTGTTGGTTCTGCGTCCAGATTACTGTTTAACTCTTGCATTAGAGAGTCAGACAGAATAGGGGTGAAAGGAAGAAGAAAGCCTTGTGCAGCAAGGCCACAAGAGGAAGGGATGCATACGGTTAGAGTGGCAAAGTTAGGCTTGTGTGGTGCATTTGTAAACGTATTCCACCCAAGTAAATCCTAAGTTAATAATGGAGAGTGTATTATGTATTGTCACAATCCAAGTTAAGCATGACAAGGAAATTTGCATTCCTAAAGGTTTGCAAACAAGAGTGACATTCCTAACAACCAAGTACTGATTCCAACAGCTATGAAACAAACACACAGGAATCTGCAATTAATACAATACAGGATCAAAGGGGAAAAAAAAACCTTGGCATTGGTTATGTACTGCTGTAGTGCCCTAATTTTTCATAAGTAATCTGCTAATAATGAAATTTTAATATTAAACACAATTAAGGAATCACTATCTTATCCAATATAAGTAAAAAAATAAAATGAATTCATGAAAAGTAACAGCAGTAGGGCATTAGTACAACTAACATGCTGTAGAGAGAGAATGCATTGTCTAATGTGCCCCGAGAGGCAGTGAGCTGCGCTGGGTGTCCTGTGGTCAGAACCAAATGATCACATTGCTTCTCAACAATAATCTTTCTAGGCAGTCAACTGCTGCCTCATGGGTCTCCATCACCTTTATATGCATATCTGCATATAAAGATTGTCAGCTATTTGTTACAGCCTTATATTGTACATAATTCTCTAATCCCACATTTAATTCTACTTTCTTTCTTACAGATTATGATAATGCCTTGTCCTGTCTCCTTACACACTCCACAGACTCACTCACATATGTCACCTGCATATCTTAACATTTTAGCAATAATCCCATCCATACCTGCAACTGTCTTATTCTTTCAATTTCCAACCATTTTCATTTCCTCCTCTATTCTCATTTCCTCTTGTTAATGCATCTTGCCACCACCACACATCATCCCAATGCATGTCACAGTTATCTCAACCTCACTTTTTACATTAATAAAGACTTTCTCTTTTAACTTTATTCAGTTTGTCTTCCACTTCATGTTCACATCAACTTTTATATTCCCTTTTCTTTTGCACTTCTCTCTTACTTGTCCACAACACCAGTACAGGTGCAGCATTGCCAGTCAACAAGACTCAATGCAGTGGGACTACTCTTACATATGTAAATATTCATACACTTAGACTGCATCATTCACTGTGACATGACTGAGAATCATGATATCAAGAGGCAGACCACTAAGCTTACAATTGCGAGAAATTCTTTCCTTAGGAAATGTTTTATTTTGTATCACAGAGGCGATGCTGTAACTGTTAATGATCCACTGCTAGTTTCTCTACTCAACTGTACAAGTTGTACAAGCTGGCCTTTATGAACTACATTGAAGTCTGTCATAAGTGTGGGTGCACTCTGCCAACATTGTGAGTTCAGCATAATGACTAGTATGGAAAAGTTCAAAATTCCATAATCACCTCCCAACATATGTGTGCATGTGGATCAACGTGACAGGCATTGTTGGGCCCGCTGCATGTATGGAATGTGTGATAGTGATGAGCTACACAAGAATACTATGCACACCTCAGTAAAACTCAATGTACTGGCACACTATGTATACCTAATGCTATGTACATCTTACATATGATTATTTTGGCATGCTATATATGCCTCATGTAATGTACATCCTGCTTATGATTAATAAAAAAAAAGACTAATTTCTTTGTATTTGAGCATTTAAAATATAAGTGAATTTGGATGAAATTAAATAATAATAATAATTATTATTTTTATCAATATTATCACTATTATCATCTTCCTTCAGCATTTTATCCACATCCCTAAAGTAAGTCTATTACTGTGCTCATCTTCCACTCTTCTTTAAGTATGCAAGTAAATCACCTTAAGGCAAAATAGAAAAAAATCTTTCAGAACAGGCATACAGCAGTTCTCTCAACATTCTCATTTCAGTAATCAGAACAGGCATACAGCAGTTGCCTCAACATTCTCATTTCAGTAACATCTCATTTATTCACAACTTCAACCACAATCTCATCAGCCACATCTACATTCCCATCACCTACCACGATATTCTTTTTCCTTCCTGGAAAGTTTTATATTTATCTTATCATTCCAAAATTTTATGTTTTCATTCTTTTCATTCACTATTTCCATGGAGTACACACACATACATACTATACAGACATGTTATGTAGATCGTGATACTTCTCAAACTGCCTTGTAGCTCAGTAGTAAAGGGGCAGAGTCTTTGTTGGCTGCCATGGCTGGCATAGGTTCCAACTTCCAACTCTACTAGGAGCTGGTCACCTATGGGATTTTTCCACTGATGTGTGGGGTATTTGTTGTCTCGCCAGACCAGGGGGACAGGGTATATAGTGTGTGAGGTCACAGCCTTACACACACACACACACACACACACACACACACACACACACATGCATGCACACACACACAAAGGCATAGCTGATAGCTCCAGTTTTACACTTCAGGCTTGAGCCCTTCCATTCATACTCACACATTTCTACACTCTTCACTGTCAAGCATCAAAATTACAAAATATTTCTTATTTCTTCCTATAGATAAATACCATTCACACAGACTCACTAAGTTTATTTTCCCACATGCTACCTTTTGTCAAATACTTTTGACACAGTTGTCTAAGCAGATGCCTGATCCACACATTCCCTATGCCTGAAACCACACTGATCTTCACAAATCACTCCCTCAGTATGTATTTCTTAATCAACCAGTTGGTATACAATAATGAATACGATTATTCATAGTTATGGGCATGAGTGATATGTATTAACAGGCACAACAGGTAAGAATGACAGAAAACTGAGATACAGACAAGTAAGGAAGAGAATGCAGATGGCAGTCAGCAGCTTTGGCTATCAGTCTTAGTTAAGCTTAAAGAATGACAAGTTGTGAAGCACAGACACAACACTAGACTTCAAAGTGAAAATTATACAAAAATCCAGTACAGTTCCCAGACACTTTTCATACGTGGCTTCTTTAAGATAGTTTGACCTGATCTAACACACTTACTAGGTTCATTGCTGTAGGTGTTTCCAGCTATAACTGTTATTGAATCTAGGGAGACATAGATACAATGAGTGTCTATGGTTGATATAATAGTATCATATGTAGATGGCCAGAGTGAATTCCTCACTTTCTCCACTGAGTTGCACATTTAAAAGTGTAATACAACATTGTATTCTTGATCCTGGCATTTTTCCCACGTCAGATGACACTTTTATAGAAACTGTATCTGTATATCTATTCCCTCCCACACCATCTTTGGCATTTTCACAGCTGTTCCTTCCATGTCGTGCACAAGTGATCTACTTAACAGGTGTGTTGGTTGCTTGTATAATCATATCTACCATAAAACAAGACTACCAGTGACATACACAACATTGTGCCCAAGACATTTTGTTCAAAAGTAGTACTGCTCAACAGCATGTTTAATACAGCTTAAGTTTACTATTTAGAAATACCTCAAACAACATGCACCATAAAAAATCATAACATTTAATAAAGATAGTATTTAGGAAAATACAAAATGCTGAAATGCTGATCATGATGATAGTAACAATGATTATCATAATTATGAAAATAATAGTAATGACAATAATAATGATAAGTAAAATCATAATAATAATAATAATAATAATAATAATAATGATGATAATAATAATAATAATAATATAAATAATGGTAGTAATAGTGATAATGATAATGATAATAATAATAACAATAACAATAAAAATAACAGAAATAATAGTAATAATGATGATGATAATAACAACAACAATAATAATAATAATAATAATAATAATAATAATAAAGCTACCTAATAATAATAATAATAATAATAATAATAATAATAAAAATAATCACAATAATAACAATAATAATAATAACAAAGAATGGTGTATATAATTTACATAATGTTTCTTTAAATATATATTTACATGAACAACTTTATGATTGAGCATCAAATTCAGTCCCACTTTTGTCATTTATTGCAAGATGAAACAGTATTCATTGAACTTTGTGCTGATAAGTTTTGCAAATTTTCCTGCTTGATTGTTCAGATAATGGAAATCTTCATTGAGATGTTGTAGACTGCTAAAAACCCAACATACTTACAAGAAACCTAAAAACAATATCAAGACATGCTTCCAAGGTATAGTGTGGTGGACCTGAGAGAATTCAGTATTATTTTTTCCCTTTATTTGTGGTTCCCATAACACCATTATTGGTAAGTGTGAGCCCAAGAGCCCCACTCACTTCCCAGGTGATGACTTTGTTCACTGTCATCTGCAGAGTCATGGACTCTAGTAGGCATGTTTTCAAGCTTCCACCAAAAGATTATTTCTTAACCTTTCCTCTATTACTTATCTCCACCACTTCATGTATTTTACCATTTAATCCTGAGCACTGTGAAAAATATATGAAGCATCTCATACAAAACAGAGCATCAGCTTCACAAGGATCAAAATATGGATTCCAGTCTTGAATTAAGAAACTGAGACCCCAAGTTGAGAGGTTAATGTATGAGCTGTTAATATGCTCTTACCACTTTGGTACTTTCTGCCCCTCAGAACATATGGTTTGATTCTTTGATCAAAATTGCAATTCATATGAAGACCACAGCACTCAACACTCACTTATTCAAAGAATTATGAAAAGACATGAAAGCTGACCATGAGACTCTTCTCTTCTGTACAGCAGTATATTGGTTTTCAACAAGAAATGTTGCTAACTATGCCTTCATTTAAGTTATTTCTCAAAATTAAAAAAAGGAAATATTTTTGTCCACTTTGATGATGAAGCATGTAATAAAAGGGTTACTTATTTTGCAGGCATTTCTGATCAACCAACCAAAGTTTACAATTCTTCAAGATATCCTACATACCTTCCTATCCAAGATACGTAAATGGCACTGGAAAACCAGCATAAGAGACATTGATTGCTTAATGGAGTGATGGATGAGTCTGAAGCCCAACTGGTCCAGTAATATGAAACAACTGAACTTCCTTCAGTTTCTATAAAAAATATTTAATTGATATTTCTTTGAGCTCATAACACAAAATTGGAAACAACTGGATGTCAGAAATGACATGAGACTGCTTCTGCTAGTGGCAAATACTTGGATACAAATTTCATGTTTTGCTGATCACATACAGTCCCAACCTATTGGTTGACTCAGCTAGCTGAAGCAAACCTTCTATGTAAATAATACTAAAGGCTTTACTGAGCATGTTTTCAATTTTCATAATTTTTGTCAAATAGTTAAGTTGTTGAAACAAATTTATATTAATTCATTAGTTTTATTTCATTATGTAAAAGCTAAACTAAAGTTGCAATTCATCTTGGTAAAATAAATAACTACAGAATTCATTGATTCCTTTTATATCAATTACCTTTTCTTTCACATAAAAGTTGACCATTGCTTTATGATCTGTGTTTTCCTGTGTTTGGTAGTTCACTGCATGGCATCTACTGCTGAAATATTTACAAGAGTAGCAAAGGTATTTGGTGTCAGTCTTCCATTCTCACAATACAATTTTTACATAATCTATACAATATACTTTCAATGCTTTATAGGATGACCTTTTTGCTTCTTCTTGGCATGGAGACATTGAAGAAGTGAAATACAAAGCTACTTTAGATGCTTGGGTGAGCTACTGACCCAGACTCACACAGTACCACTTCCATCCCAGAAGGAGAGAAGACATCTTCCTATGTCGATCCTTCTCCATCATGTGCTGGATTTCAGACTGAGGTTACAACTGTTCTTCATCCCTTGGCAAAACAAATTGTGACAGAGTTGACGGGTACAGGTACAGTTTCCATGAAGCGTGAAGCAAAAAAGTTCTACTAAGTATTACAAGTATAATGTATTATTGACCATCGTTTTTTCATTATATGATTTTTGGAGGGTGGTAGAGGAAGGAAAAAGCAATATATCACTACTAATTAAAACTATAATAGTACTGTTTAAATTTTACCTACAAACTCTGCTGTTCATAAATCACTATATGCTAACTTACCTTCACTTGATAATTTCCCTTATTGAGTAAAGACTTTTTTAACAAAGTTACAAAAAAAACATCAGTCATTCCACTTTAATTATTTCCTTATAAAGTTTTCAATATTCATTAAGGAAACCAATCAGTTACTGTTATAACTTGATTTGTCACAAATCAATTGCCACAACATTTCCAACATAATCTACTCATTCTCAAGACATATTCTTGGCCCTTCATCATTTGATCTCTACAACCAAAAAAAGTTCATAAAAATGTATCTACTTATAACAACAAGAACAGAAAGGCAGGTTCTGAGTTGCCACATGTAAGCCATAGTCATCTGAAGATGGCTGATAGTCTTTGCTATAAACAAGGTCTAACATAATCTTTTGGAGGTTCCTTTTTTTTTTTCTTGCTTAGTCTACAGTTAACACTTTCCTTTAATTTAATTGTATTAAAAATTATTGTTGCTTTCATCCTTTCTGTCTTTACATAGCAAAACCAAAACAATATGTCTCTTCTCATTGTTTTACTGATATTCTCACTTTCAGAGGTGCCAATCCACTGCTTATCTGTTTGGCTATTTCACACATTTTGAACATTAAGTTTCAGCTTCCTAACACCTTCTTAAATGTTTCATCTTCTTATTCTTATTAATTCCAAGTATCATATAAGTTAATGTGCGACATCTTTATCTGAAGGGGAATGGTAAACCACTTGCCTTTTGACTTGCAGTCAATATTCCTGTCAATATCTTGATTTATCTTGACTCCTGAGTCTCATTTTATTTTACCCGTAATCTATATGTTTAAAACATATTTTCTAAATAACCTTAATTCCCTATGAATCTTCATCATGGGGAAGTAAGCTAATGTGTGTGTGTGTGTGTGGTGTGTATTTACCTATCTGTAGCTTATGGGAGGGAAGCTATGCTTGTGCTCTCTGTGTGTGTGTGTGTATTTACCTAGTTGTAGTTTTACAGGGCCTGGGCTTTATGCTCGTGTGGCATCGTCTCCATATCTACACTTATCCAATCTTACTTTAAAAGTGTGCACACTCGTTGCAGACACTACTTCTTCATTTAAACTGTTCCACGTCTCAATACATCTTTGTGGGAAACTATATTTTTTAACATCTCTCAGACATCTTCCTTTTCTCAGCTTTTTACTATGCGATCTTGTGCTTCGGATGTCATATTCTTCTCTCAGGATCAGTTTCTCATTATCCACTTGGTCCATTCCGTTGATCAATTTATAAACTTGTATCAGGTCTCCTCTCTCCCTTCTTTGTTCCAGGGTTGGTAGATCCATAGCCTTTAGTCTCTCCTCATATGTCATCCCTTCAAATTCTGGAACCATTCTTGTAGCCATTTTTGTAGTCTCTCCAATGTGTTTCTTTTATGAGGGGTCCACACTACTCCTGCATATTCCAATCTGGGTCTTATTATAGTACTTATCAATTTCTTCATCATTTCTTTGTCCATGTAGTGAAATGCTACTCCAATATTCCTTAGCAAATTATATGTTTCTCTAAAAATTCTATCAATATGGCTTACTGGTTGATTGTTTTCTTCCATCGTCACTCCTAAGTCCTTTTCCTTTTTACTTTCTCCAGTTCTACTCCATCTCCCATCTTATAGATTCCCACAGGTCGTCTTTCACTCTTTCCCATTTCCATGACATGGCTTTTGTTCACATTGAATTCCATTTCCCACTTTTTACTCCATTCCCAGATCTTATTTAGGTCTTCTTGCAGTATTTCACAATCCTCTTTTGCTTTATAACTCTGCACAGTTTCGTATCATCTGCAAACAAATTTATGTAGCTGTTCACTCCTTCTGGCATGTCGTTAATATAAATGAGGAAAAGTATTGGTGCCAATACTGACCCCTGTGGCACTCCGCTTTCTACTGCTCTCCACTTGGACTTCATATCTTTAACTACCGTCCTTATTTCTCTCCCCCTCAAATAATTTTCTATCCATCTCAATGTGCTTCCTTTTAAGCCACCCTTCTCCTCTAACTTCCATAGTAATCTTGCATGTGGCACTTTGTCAAACGCCTTTTTTAAATCCAAATAAATACAGTCAACCCATCCTCTCTCTCTTGTACTCTATCAACTATTCTAGAATAGAAACTCAATAAATTAGTTACACAAGACCGTCTTTTCTAAAACCAAATTGGCTATTTGATATTAATTTGTTGTCTTCAAGGAACTCGATCCATTGTTTCTTTATTATTCTTTCACACATCTTGCATATTACACTAGTTAGTGATACCGGTCTGTAATTTAAAGGTTCTTCCTTCCTTCCGCTCTTATATATGGGAACCACCTCAGCTCTTTTCCATTCTACTGGTACTGTTCCATTTTCTATTGAGCATTTTATGATGTTGTATATAGGACTTGCTAGTTCTTCCCTACATTCTTTCAGTATTCTGCCTGAGACTTCATCTGGTCCCATTGCCTTCTCTTCATCCAGTTCCTTCATTAACTCTTTTATTTCAAGCTTGGTTACTTTAATCTCTTTCATATAGATTGTCTCTCTATTACCCTGTGGCCTCTCAAATTTGGATTCCTTAGTAAAGACCTCCTGGAATTTATTATTTAATAGTTCTGCCATACTTTTGGGTCTTCCACCATCCCGTTCTCTCCTTTTAACCTTTCTATTGTTTCTTTTGCCTAATTTTTCCATTTATGAATCTATAGAACAATTTTGGTTGCTCCTTACATTTTTCGACAATGTCCTTTTCAAAGTTCTTTTCCTCTTCCTTCCTCACCTTAACATATTCATTTCTCGCTGCCTTGAAGTTTTCCTTATTTGCTGGATTTCTATTTCTCCTCCACCTTTTCCATGCTCCATCTCTTTTCTCCTTTGCCCTAGCACACCTTGCATTAAACCAATCTTTCTTTCCTTCTTCTTTAGGTCTATATTTTGGGACATATTCCCTGACTCCTGTTTTGTATATTTCCAAAAATAAGTTATATTTCTCTTGCATCATCTCTGAGTTTTCCATCTCCTCCCAGTTTACGTTTTAAAATAGTTCTTGAGATTCTCAATATCAGCCTTTCTGTAATTTAATCGGTCTCCTTTGTATGAATCGTCTCTATCTTCCTTTCCCTCTTCTATATCTATTTCTAATATTACATGGTCACTCTTTCCCAATGGGCACTTATATCTTATATCATCATTCATTTGTATACCCCTTGTAAAAACTAAGTCCAATCTCGCCGGCTCGTCGTTTCCTCTGAATCTTGTGCATTCCTTTACTCTCTGGTCCATCATATTGTCTATCATTAGGTTCAAGAATCTTTCTCCCCAGGCTTCTTCCCCCATACCACTTTCATAATTTTCCCAGTCCACTTCTTTACAGTTGAAATCTCCTACTAATATCACATTTTTCCTTTCTTTAACAATTCTCGTTAGACTCCTTATTGTGTCATCTATCATGTCTTTATATTCTTGATTGGTCCATGAATTTGTTTTTGGTGGCACATATGTTACAATGATTGTGTGTGTGTGTGTGTGTGTGTGTGTGTGTGTGTGTGTGTGTGTGTGTGTGTGTGTGTGTGTGTGTGTGTGTGTGTGTGGTCACAATGTACACATGCTATGAAAGACCACAAATGATCTACACCACACCATTAGAAATGGGAGTCAGTTCATGTAAAAAGAAGAGAGAAAAATAAAACTTTTCTTACAAAATTTAATATTTGTCAAAACTGGATATCCTAGTGGAATAAATTATCAGCACAAATCAATGCAAATACACATATCATCATATACAATATTATTTTACTCAAAATATCAAAGGACAGCAATGAAAAGTTAATGAATCAATGGAGAGAGAGAGAGAGAGAGAGAGAGAGAGAGAGAGAGAGAGAGAGAGAGAGAGAGAGAGAGAGAGAGAGAGAGAGAGAGAATAGCTATATGTAGCTGCTCTTCCATTTTTCATAAGTACACAGCATTCAACAAAAGAAATGTATAAAGTACATTATATTCTGAAAGTAAAAAAACATATTTCAGAGAGAGGTATTCAGAGTTTTCACCATGAATGGTATTTTAAGCAATGGTACAGAATATAAATGATGTTTAGCATTATCTGCTGACTTGAGCCATTTCAGGTTATGTTTAACACAATTGCATGAAATGTAGTACTTTTCTAAACCCTACACAACATTTTCTTAAATTTTCTGGTTATGTTCACCACTTCTGCACAGATTTGATTGATGGCAAGTGTGGGTCAGCGATCTATGAGAATAAAGCATGAAGATGAATAAGGACTTCCCATTCCTACTTGCAGAGGAATATCCACGACAATGTACTCTGTTTGCAACATTCCTGATGTTTGTGATGATACTTCATCCTTGGTGTCCACACGAGCAGTGTCTGTCAGTGGATACGCAACGCCCTCCATAGTACTGTTGACATTAAATGCTTCTCTACTACAACTAAGATTATCATGCAGTTTTTTCCTTGTTGCACTTCCCAAAGTTCCCAAACTCTTTGATGAGTTAGTAACTTCACAGCTATTGTGACTAGACCCCGGCCATGCATCTGTAGAGGAGGCTTCCTGAGAATGCCTACTTACCCTGTGACATAAAAGTTCCCTTGTTATGGGAGATGCAAGTGTCTCTGAGCCTTGCAAGGGGCACAGAGGAGGGGGTGAAGAGCAGGGCACAATGGACAGTAGGCGGGACGTGCCGCTGCCCAGTTCCAGCCCAGATGAGTGACGTCTGGTTATGTCATGGTGCTTCTCAACACTGGAGACACTTAGCAGGCTTAGGTCCTCATACCGTCATAATTCAGGGAATCTGTTAAAAATACCAGGCAATCAACATTCAAACAAACACCACACACAGGAATATTCTTACACTGAAACACTTCATCCATATACTTATCCTACATTCCAGGCTAGTAAGTCCATCTTGGATTGGTCACACAAAGCAACACACACATTAATATCATTCACACTTAGTCCTGTCAGCCTCAGTGGAAAGCAAGTCTTGTAATCTGCTGCACTGCACACCAAAAACCCAGGTAAGGCATAGCTAGCCACACACATATATATATATCCACAATAAGGACTGGCAGCACAAACTGGTTTACCCGTGCCATTTCATAATGATTATTCTCTACTCCACACCTGTATACTCCAGAAAGATGCAATTAAAACTGGGTACATACACTATGTGCCTTGATAAGTGAGCCCACACCCCCTACCAGGGATTAACAAGAATGTGTCATTGTCATGCATTCAACACTGTCGTTCTCCATTCACCTTGATCATCCCAAATCACTTTTTCCTGTTGCAGACATTCAGACATTCTCCTTCAGCCACATATCAAGTCCAAGTCTACATCCTACATATTTTTTTCAATCTATCCATCTTGAACACAATATTCTTGCAACCAGCTCATCTCATCTACACATCCCTCATTTATCATAAACCTTCTATACCTCCTAGCTCCACTATTATGTATAAATCTACTATGCCTTTTAGCTTGATATCACAGAGAGCAATTATAAAAAAAAGCCAAGTTCTTTAACAACTATTTACCTGTACAATTAAGAAAAACAGTTTTACTGCATCCATGTGGATTCAAATATTAGAACAGGTATTTTCTAATTTCTCATTTCTAGAGGATAAACATGAAAAATCCTGTCAGATATTTTTAAAAATTTTGTTACCTCATTACCTTTAGTATCTTTCTTACTCACAATGATAACAATGGCAACAAAAAGAGTAATTCTTACCTATTGGGATCTTCTACATATCCCAGTGGAACCTCAAAATGTGAATCTGGTATATCATCTCGAAAAGCAAACTCCTGGAATGTTATTTTGGCAGAGACTGTTGGCAAAATGGGTATATCTGGAAGATGGAAAACAAAATTTCATTTTAACAGTAATAGCCTATAGTCTCATTTTTATCTATTTATCTATTTTTACAAGAAAGGGACCTGTGAGCAAGCTGCAGGGGCTTCATTCACTGCTGGGAGGATGTGTTATACAAGATGTAACACGAGTTTCTGTAGATATTGCTAGAGGTTAAAGTACATGTTATTCTCAGTAGAAAATGTTTTATGCATATGCATCTTAAGACTTTGTTTAGCTGTGGGGTGAAATTTGAGTGTGGCTAGATGACAGATACAAAGGCTGGGCTGGACAGCTATTTCATGTCATTGAAACACCAGGTCATCACTGCAAGTGTGCATTATTTCCAACAGTTTTCTTTTTTCTCTGTCAAAATCATGCAGCACATTCTAAGTGTATATCCACAGCCACCATCTTTGTGGAAAGCTTCAATTACCTGATTTGCTGCTATCCTCATCATTTCCTCCTCCCTGTCTGAGATGGCAAGGTGTTCACATAACATATAATCTTATCTGTCGTGAATTACAGCCAAGCTAACATTGTAAAATGTTTATTGGTAAATTGCCTGTCTATCAATACTACTGTCCTTATCACAGGATACACATTTTTGCTGCTATTTGATTAACTGTTACATGATAGTTCACTTTTATGATACAGTATTTGATTTTGATTACTGTGTGTCAGCTACATGATTGGTTACATTTCGATACAATGATATTTTGAGCCTACGCACTCATTTAATCTGCCACAAGCCCAGTTGTTTACAGTTCAGTCATCATCTGTTCACTTTTACACAGTTTATTATCAGAACCCAATTATCTTTACAATGTAGGAAATCTTAATTCATTGCAAAAAAAATGGCTATTCTATTTGATAAAATACATGCTAAATCATGACAAGAATTGAGGAAATAGCCGGACATACAAAACTGATAGGTGGCACACTTTTGCCTCTAGCAGTATCCACAGAAACTTGTGCTACACCCTGTATAATGAGCCATTATATGAAAATAGGTGATTCCTGACAGGCAATGAACATTACTCAGATATTTAAAACTAAACAGTAATATGTGAAAAAATGCATATATTCTCATCTGCTTCACTATCAAAACAGTCCACAAACCTTTTCTCATCTATGCTACCATGTACTACTTTTAATCCATGAACATTCACAACACACAAATATGTCCTTTTCTGCATTCTTTTCACACCTACTTTACAACATGCCCTTAGCCACAGCAACACTTCCTTAATCATTACAACTAACAGTACTCAATCAGGAAAAGTAACTCACCTATTTTGACAGGGAAGCCAGGTGGGAGCTTCATTTGCACAAACTCTCGGAGCTTTGCAAAATGCTTGAAAGGAGCTATCACTTCCAAGACATTTAAAAGCATCTCAACAGTTAATGGAAATTCTTCACTCTGGAAAAGTTAGATATACACAGCAATCAATTAATGTCATCTAATTAGCAATAAGAAACATTAGATAAAATACAAATGATAACAAAACACAATGGTCATACATCATTATCTAGGGGTATGATTTGTTCACCCAAGGCTCACATGTTAGGTGATAAGGGATTTGGAGTTGCAATACTAACTAGATGGTGATGTGAGGCAGACCATCTCCTTAACTCAACTGCATCAAGCACAATCAATTTTTCACATGACAATTTTTAGAATGGCTGTGACCTAGAAATGAACTGATTCAAGTTTCAACCATTGCCTGTAACAGTGATGCAATAGAAGCAGCTAGGTTTTATAAATTTTATTTAATTTTACTTGACTTATTTTGTACTTTTTAGATTTCCACTCCTTTTATTGCTTTTTCAATGAGTTATATATTCTTTTTCTTATCACTGAACACACACACACACAAAAGAAGAGGACTGCTGGTCTTCCATCCCTGCTGAATATAAAGTCAAATTCAGCTTCAGTTTTGTGCTAGGTAAACAAAGGCTGTTGTGTTAGATGAGACAAAGCTGGATTAATCTCTGCCTGACTCAGGATCTGAGCCCAGAATCATCTGCCTCTGAGCTGAAGGTGCTCAGCGCTATACCACCAAACTGATTACCTTTCTTATAAGTCATCTGAAGTATGTGATAAAAACAAAGATATCTTTCCTGGCAATGGAAAGAAAACTTCAAGTTATACAATCCTTTAAATTTGTCTTTTTGTTTTATATTAGAAGATAGTGGGTTTCTTGTTACAAATGAATCATGCATAATGCATAGATAACAATCCAATTATATAACCTCAGTGTTATTTGTTGGAACTCATATGACAACTCTGCTGAGACGAGGATCTCACACCCTGGTGCCACAACTATCTTCATATAAGATGCAATATCATACATCTACAAACATCTTTGATAAGCTACAACAAGAGCTAAAATAGTAATTTAGTATCTTTAGTATCTGGAAGAGAGAGAGAGAGAGAGAGAGAGAGAGAGAGAGAGAGAGAGAGAGAGAGAGAGAGAGAGAGAGAGAGAGAAACTTCTTGGCACTACGGACAGTGTGACAGGAAGTGGAGGTTGTGATGAGATGAAAGGGCTCAATAAAGGAAAGATACATGAATGGAATTTTTATGAATCAACAAAAGAAAACAATCAGATACAGTCCTAAGGCAGCATCATTATCCTTAGCTTTTTTTTTTTTCATCATTGCAGCAACATTTTAAAATAAATAATTGCCATTATGAAAATGTCTTCTTATATTTCAAAGGCAAATCAGTCTTGATGTATTTCATTGAGTCTCATATTTAATGGATTTCTTGATGTACTACACAAATTTTTGAAAATAACTGGTACTGCACCTCAGCCTCCACTAAAGCTGCAGATAAGTAGAGCTATCCATCCAGTCATCACTCCTGTATCTAGTACTCTGATCATACAGATGTAACAGAAACACTGCAACACTCACCATTGCAACTGTGGCTTTGAATGATTTAGAGGACTCCTTGCATATGAGTGTTCGTCCCAGTGGAGGGGGCTTTCCTGGGTCAGCTTGTATGTACTCTTCCCACAACACTGGTTCAGTGACAGGAGGTTCTAGTGAAGGTCTTCTTGCTGACTACAGATAAAGAAGTCATCATTAATACACAAGTTGGTATGACTGAAAATGATACAATATTGTTATCTTTTCCAGCACCTAATTTCTCTCATCTCCACTTTTCCATTAATGAGCAGCAATAGACCAGGAAATTTTAGATTGAAGGACATATAAAGAAAACTTGATCAACAGGAAAGCAAAAACTCACTCAGTAGTAAATAGTAAGAAAGAAAATATGAGAAACTGCCAGAAGTGATAACAATTCAATGCAAAACACCTATTCACATTAACCAATCATCATTATCCATAAATCTGCCAAATCTTTCAAGGCTCCCTATTGACTTGCCACTAAGGACATGACTGCTGAATCTCTGCTATAGTGAGTGCAATGAGGATGTCTTGATAGGCCAAGCTTCCTGACATGCACTAGTCATGCACCTGGCAACATTCCCTCAACACCAATGATAATAATTTCTCATAATAGTTGGAACACTACAAATTTTTGGTCTTCTTAGATTTTCAGTTTTCATCAACTTGTATTGTAGCTTCTCATTTTCCACATATTACACTGATGACAGCATTCATGTCTGGAAGCTTTACATTAGTCAAGATGGCAGTGTTTTGTCAGGCATAGGTAGGGGTACTTGTTGCATTGTGTTTCATGGATGTTGTCTGCACACAACTCCACTGTCATTGGTAAACAGTGACAGTGATGAATAGTAGCTAGATGCTGACACTTGTATGGTTACTGAGTTAGTGGAGAATGTGTAGGGTGGCCAGTCAATAGCCACTAATGCATCAATTCTCTAATCTTCAACTAATTACTTATAGGTCACCCATCAAATATTAAAAAAACATATATAGTGTATCAGAGGATGAAATTAAGTAATCTTTTGAACCAACCACCAAACTAAGAGCAAATCTTCTCTCTAGTGCTCTGCCTTGACTTGCATTCTTTATTTCAGGCACTCAGGCTTCCACTGGTTCAGTAAGCACTAAGTTCCTTGCAGATGTAACAGTGACTTACCTCATCAAAGGAATGGGTTCCTCCTCCCTTTGTGAAGCTTTCTACAATAGCCTTATTTTTTTGCAGGTCTTCTTCACTAAGATGTTCTCTTCTTTTTCTTGATTCAAGTGTTAATCCATTTAAATAATAAAAGTCAGCATTAAATTTCCCAACCATTTCCTGCAAATAAAAGGAGAAATAAATACATTCAGCCCATGTTTGCAGTAATTGTATCTACTTCTACAAATAACATTCAAGAATTCAAGAAAACTAATTAAGGTAGTAGTGAAAAATATCTACTTGTAAGTGTATCTTTAAGTACTGATGACGAGGTCGCTGTGCGACTGATACAGGATAACCTAGATGGGCCCTGGTGGCCCTTTGTTATCCTATTACTTATGTTATGTTATCTACATTGAAATAAATATGAATACCCATAATTGAAAACAGCTGTACTGTCAGTAACTGCAGGATGTGGAAGCATCACACATGAACCATGCAAGGCTTGTACGTGTTTTTAGTAGTCCATTAAATGCAACTGACAACTTTATTTTTCATTTATTCAACAGTGTTCAGTAAAAATGTCAGCACCTTGGTGAGAGATAAAACACTACAGCAAATTCTATTCATTATATTCTTGAAAGATATATGCAAGACAAGTGAGAGCTGCTTGAACACTCCCACCAGATGTCAGCCAACATGTTGATGTGTCTCCACTGACACTGATTCTGTGTTTTCCTTTTGCACAAACCTGCTTAAACTGATGCACCTTCAGCTGGGTGTTGTGGCTTTGCTAGTTTAACACAGCTTCTGCTAGTACAAACTACAGAAAACATATCACATAAGCACAGTTCCAACCAGCGCAGTACACACCTTCTTATCTGCTCTGAATATCCATCCTGTCTGTGCTCTTGAAAAAGTAATCTGTTTGGTGGACATTTGAGCTGCCACAATGTCTGAACTCATCAGGATGTCTACTTCATCTTCAATCTCAGCTTCTGTCTCCTGAGAAACAGAAAACAGAATAAAGAATACAGAATTACTAATTAAGAAGGAAACATCAATGGTTTTTCATCACTAGGCAACACACACCACAAAATGAATCAATACAAAACTTAGAATTACGCAGAGATAAATAAATAAAAAAAATAAAATAGAGAAGGAATACAAAAACAATAACAACAACAACAACAACAACAACAACAATAATAATAATAATAATAATAATAATAATAACAATAATAATGATTCAGCCACAGAAAAGATTGATAAGTAGCAAATTCAACTGATACAAACCTCATGTCTTACTCCCTGATATACCCTCAGCTTGTTGTCAAGAACAATGAGGGAGTGAGAAGGTTTTGAGTTGCCAGAAAACAGAAAGCTTATGTCGCCTCTTTCCCACCGCATGTCATTGAAGTCCACCAGAGTCGTGTCTAAACGTATGGACGCTCCCTTTTTGTGAATCTTGCATATGTCGGACGGAAGCATTCTGGACACAAGTGGCACTGCAATAACACAAGAAGCCAGTCAAATCATACCAATCATACTACATTAGTTAATACAATACGCTGCTCAAGAAGAAAAAAAAAATGTTTCAAGTTACTCACAGTAAAAGTTGGAAAACAGAAGAGCCTACATCTCTCAACTTATAACTACACAGGGTTAGTTTCTTCATAACAAGTATTGCCAACTCACCCCAACTCTGGAAATCCCATTTCAATTCCATGTAAAAGTCCCCCATCTGGGACAAAGCACGGACCAGGTCGGGCCGCCGAGTTTCCATGTGTTCCCGGGATTGTAGTTTTAATTTTCTCAGTAAAATTGAAACTGAAAGAATAAGAGCAACATAAATCAAATAATAGCATTTTTATCACTTAACACTAAAATGAAGCAGCATAAGGAAAATGGTTATTGTCCTTACTTAATCCGTAAATTGTGAGCTGCAGCTCAGGCTGTAACAACTTCGATCACGACTCTTAAAAGTTGCTGTGCTTGTAAGGATGAATGTGCATCACTTGTGTGTACCGGGATGGATATTGACTGATTTCTGCCTGGCAGGCATCACTTAACCAGTAAACTATGATATATATCATATGATGAACAACATGTAACAGCAACTTACATCATATGATCTAATGACTATGTTTAAACTTGGGGACCTAAATTTTGCTGCCATATAATATCTTGTAATGATGTTCAGCATTTCAGGGTGAGTCCAACCTCTCTACCTTATCACAAATAAGTGCATGTATGTTGACAATACAGCAAAAGAAACTTTTGCTTTACTTTAGGCAACATGGAAAAAAATGTAGCCTCCTGTACTGATAAAATAGGTGATTCTGAATTAAGGTAAACCTTCACTATATTGGACCAATTGGGGGAACCCCTTGTCAAAATATAGAAAAATCTGAAAAATTTGATGTCTGGCTGCCTGCCTCACCTCATGTAGCAGTGAGCACCCAATATATATAAATAAATTGACTGCTATATGGAGCCTATTATACACATGTATGTACTATGCAGACTGAAAAACACTTTTCATCATTCAAACTTATGTATTATACATTAATACTGCAGATACAGTACTACACTGGACAATGCAGACCATCATCCCTCCGAGTGTGGGGGGATGCATGGGGCGGGAGGGAAGCATTAGTGTCTGGTTGGCGGGAAACTGTACTGGACGCTTGCTGCTTATATCGCTGCACGTCTGATCTAGACAAAATTAATCCAGTGGCTATATAGCGTCTAAGATAGCCGATATCCAACTTATAAGTGTTTGATATAATGAGGGTTTACTGTATAAGTAAACTGCCTACTGTTTATTAGTGTAGCGTATTTGTAGTTCATCTAAGTAACCTCCTCCCCACCACAACAACCATCCATCCATCAGCTCACTCATCACCACAAAACTACCTTCCAGCCAGTTGAAACATCACAACTTTAATAAACTGCCATGCCCAAACTAATGTATATAATGAACTAATACTTTATTTTCCTATACATTTCTATGGGATGTTTTGTCTTATAATAATCAGAAAATAACTTTTGAGAATTTTTCTTTATGCTGATAATTGGCCAACAGAACCCTGTAGTGCACTTAACAGATTAATGGTGCCAGCTTATTATTCAGCAGGAACTCTTAGAAATGTGCAAGGAAAGGCCTGCCCAAGTAGCAATGCAGAAACACTGCAAGGCTCCCATTACTGTCTGAGGTGTGTGGGTGATAGCAGTGAGAGAGAGAGAATGCTGAATGCTGCTGTGCATAGCAGGGATGACTTGGCAGTTGGAACAGCAATGATGTTATGATTTTGGTATTACTTTCAATAGTTATATTTCCTTCAGCATTGGTATTACTTTCAATAGTTATATTTCCTTCAGCAAAGAAAATACTTTGACATTATTCAGGAAAATGCTGTCAAGATCTCCAGTGCACAGCACAAGCAAAAATATATTGTTAGACATAACTATAGTAATCTTCTGTGTCTTCATCAAATAGACAGATGCATTTTCAGCAACATTTAATACTTACTAGTTTGTCTGTCACCAAAACTAATGGCTTCTGCTAGAGGACTCCATCCATTCAAGTTTTTCACTTTAACCGGCGCTCCGTGGGCCAAAAGGAGATGTACACATTCTGCAATAACACAGTGTATTACTACTACATTACACAGGCTTCCTTACCTCCTTAAAGGATCACTATCAATGAGACATTCTAGTCAAATAAGGCAATTTCTGGTGGTGCAATGGACACAGCAAAAAACAATATGGGGCTGAACAAGAGAAAGTCAGCAGATCTTGACCTGTGTGTGTGTGTAATTCACCTCGGTCATCTGCTGGTCACCCAGCCAGTCTTCCCCATTACGGAGCGAGCTCAGAGCTCATAGATCGATCTTCGGGTAGGACTGAGACCACAACACACTCCACACATCGGGAAAGCGAGGCCACAACCCCTCCAGTTACATCCCATATCTATTTACTGCTAGGTGAACAGAGGCTACACATTAAGAGGCTTCCCCATTTGCCTCTCCACCTCCGGGATTCGAACCCGGACCCTCTCGAGTGTGAGTTGAGCGTGCTAACCACTACACTACGCGGTGTGTGTGTGTGTGTGTGTTTGTCAGCCTCTAGTGTACAAGAGCAATGCTACTCTTATGTGATTCTTATGTCTATGTATTCAAAATACTCCCTTACTATACGCATCCACATAATTAAGAAAAAAGTGTAAATACTTGTATTCATTGCCCTCCTAAAATACTCCATAGGTACTTTTATTACATAAAACATATTACAAAGAAATATATTAGAACATGAAACAATTAAATTTATATAGATAAATAAATAAACTGAATATTTAAATAAATCAATTTAAAAATATCTGAAAGCAGAACATATTCCGAGCAAGTGCTTACCTTTGTGGCCGAGCATAACAGCTAAGTGAAGCGGTGTGTTACCTGGAAAAATTCCAATGCATTACACACTGCACCAACACTTGTACGTCCTTGTCAAAAAACATCATGCAAAGGTTGCAACTATCATGAAGAAAGCCATGTCTAACAAACAAAGAAAACCTCAAATCTTCAGAATTGTTGAGAGGGACGGGAGGAGAGGCCAGCAATGGCGGGTGTTGGCATCAGGAGACTCTTGCTTGATTGCAAATTAAGCTTTTAAAAAACAAATACAAACATACCGATTTCAAGAGTGTGGTACATCACTAGTAAACAATAGATCAAACATGTATTGTACAAAATGCTAACAGCTCTCAGTTCAGACTCACTCCAAAGAACTCCTTCATTCAACAAGGGAACACTCTCTGCATCACAACACAACTCATTCAGCGCTACAACAAATAATAGGTAACTGTCCCGCACCAAAACAACACAACACCACAACAGTGTCCTGTAACCTCACATAATTTTGCACCATCACACCACCATCACCAACCTGTCACACCTCCAAAACACCAACACCGCATCACAACCCCTGCCAGCCCAGCCTGCCCTTAACACTACAGCCAGCCCAGCCTGTTCTTAACACCCTTGCTAGCCCAGCCTGTCCTTAACACCCTTGCCAGCCCAGCCTGTCCTTAACACCCCTGCCAGCCCAGCCTGCCCTTAAAACACTACTGCCAGCCCAGCCTGTCCTTAACACCCCTGCCAGCTCAGCCTGCCCTTAACACCCTTGCCAGTCCAGCCTGTCTTTAACATCCCTGCCAGTCCAGCCTGTCCTTAACACCCCTGCCAGCCTAGCCTGCCTATAACACCCCTGCCAGCCTAGCCTGCCCTTAACACCACTGCCAACCCAGTCTGTCCTTAACACCCCTGCCAGCCCAGTCTGTCTTTAACACCCCTGCCAGCCAAGTCTGTCCTTAACACCCCTGCCAGCCCAGTCTGTCCTTAACACCCCTGCCAGCCCAGTCTGTCTTTAACACCCCTGCCAGCCCAGCTTGCCTATGATGTGTGGCAGGTTTCAAACATAAATCTTGAGCCATGATATAGTGGTGGCAAGGAAACACTTTCTGCTGCCGCCATGTTCACTCCTCTCTGCTTGTTCGCGTTGCCTTACCGTGCTTGTCTTTCTTGGCTACGTCATATGTCCGTATGAGCGCTGACACCTTCCGCACATCGCCGGAAAATACACTTTGATGTAACTCATTGCCAGTGTTGTGGTCGGCCATGTTTACATTCTCACGGAAGTCAAGCGAGAGTCTCTGTCATTGCCTCAAACATAATAGCAACTTGGTGTTTTATTTGTTCTTTTAGCTATGTATGAGTAATAGAAAAAAATATCCCATGTAAATACTACGTGCGTCTTTTTTTGACATCACCTCCTAGGTATCAACTTTCATGACAAAAAAAAAAAAAAAAAATGAAATTTAATATATTTTAAATTGAGAAATGAAGAAACATACATATACTAAAATAACAAAAAAATACAATATAACAAAATGACATCTAGAATAGTGGAGAGAAAGAAACAAGCAACATGACAGCTATCATCTCGACACTTTGGATTTGGAATGGACACTTGACAGCAGAAAACCCCTATCTTCCTATCTTCACTATTTCTTCCTGGCGGATGTGATGGTGAGTGATGACAATATTTTGAAGTTTGTACCCTATCCTGAAATACTGTTCTGCCTTCACGACTATTTTCAAAGAGCACAGAGGTGATCAGCCAAGAGCAAAAATGGTGATTTCAGATGGTGGTGCAGTGTGTATGTTTTGTTCTGTGTTTCCAAGTTGATATTAGTTAGCTACATAGGTATTTATTGAGTTTTGTAGCTAAATGTAATTTCTTTCTCATAACTACTACTTTATTATGTAGACTATGTGCCCAAGTGAATGCTGTCCAGGTTTTCTCTTTTTTGTTGCACTTTTCTTATATACCGAGTAGGTACAACAATGTATTCATCCAGTCATCGACGTGTAAGTATCGTTTAATCTGTCACTGTAACCATGAGATAAAAACTAGCTTTAAAAACCCGTGATGCTTCAAGTTTTGAGTGTAGTGGACGCTGCAGCGTCGGAGTGTTTCACAACATGCCATATTTACAGAGGGCGGTGTATGGTGACGTGCGCGTAGTAATATCATTCAGCCTCATTCTTTCTTCAAACAGGCTGTATTGGATGTTATTAGAATTTTCAAGGACTTTTTCATGATTGTAGAGATGACTTTTACGCCATCACTGAAGACAGAAAGAAGGAAAGAAAGGAAATTCGGCGATTAGGACGTTTGCTATGGTCTGAAAACCTGCCAGATTCACCAATCAAATGAATTTTACACTTAAAAGAAAATCAGCTGGAAAAAAAAAATCTTTACGTCATTTATGTCTTATCATACCAACTGATGAAACATTAGGAACATTTTTGATAGAGGTTTCTAATTCAGCCGCATCAAATACAAGAAAGAAAAGTGGTAAAACAAGTGCACATATTGTCTCAAGGCTTGGCTGTATCGTCACCCAGGACGAATACTGTTTTCCTCTCTAAGGGCGTCCTTTTCAGAATATAAGCATTTTCTGATGAAGTAAGACATGCCTAAAGACGCAAGGGACCTCTCTCTCTCTCTCTCTCTCTCTCTCTCTCTCTCTCTCTCTCTCTCTCTCGCCTCTGTGAATGACCTGTGACCCTGGCTGGACGACCGCCGCTAGACGTGCTCTCTACACCATATTTTTCCCCTTGCTCCATAATCACTATTAATAGAACACATTTCGTTATATCGTAATAGTTGTAGTTTGTCTAGGCAGATTAGGATAATAAATAGGGACACCAAAGAAATGAAACGAATCCAAAACCAGCAAAGGGACGCTTTGACCTTTCATTCTAGAACTGGTGTGTGTATTACATGTATGTATTACAGTATTATTAAGTTTCACTTCAGCTAACAATAAGCATGATATTGATACGGAATAACTCCACAAGGTCACGGCATAGTATTACTATGTCTGCTTTTATTTGGGAATATGAGTTTTAGTATTCATGGGATTACGGTTACTTGATTGACTTCATAATTTTTTTTTATATAATTTTGTTCTCATTGTATTCTCCATTCCAGGTTTCATATGTTGATACTATTTCAGAAGATTACGCTTAAATTTGCAAGAAGTAAAACTATTCAACTGAAAAAAGAGTGTGTTCTGGAAAATTACGTGGATGACAGACAGAGAGAGAGAGAGAGAGAGAGAGAGAGAGAGAGAGAGAGAGAGAGAGAGAGAGAGAGAGAGAGAGATTCGAAACATTTATTCATAGCAATAGTTAATAATATATCTTCAGTATAAATATTTTGAACATACAAAATTAAACTAATGCTAGTCTATACTAAGCATCGCTATTTAGGCACAAATTATATAATACAAGATAATAAGTGACTGGGCTAAGAGAAGAATAATACTATGTGGACATACACATATCAGCTATAATGATGTGTATATAAGTATATATGAATATACATGCACATACATATACCTAGCCATTAAGTAAATATACTGTACATAAAGAAATATCAGCCACAATGATATTTGGACATATTATGTGCATATACATAAACATACTCATTGACAGATATATACAGTACATATACATAAGTAAGTATGAATTTCAACGAAAGGGTAAAGTGTAGGTGTTAATAGTTCATGATGATACTGTGTTTTAATCGGTTTTTAAATGTGTTGAGGGAGGGAGCATCCTGAATTTGTGTAGGAATAGAATTCCATATCACCGGACCCAAATAGGTAGTTGAATGTTGAAATTTTGATAGACGATGTATAGGAAAGGTAAGGTTGTGGCGGTGACGGGTACTATACTCATGAGATGGGCGAAGTTCACGCATTTCATTTTTATTTTTATACATAAGCGTAGCTATTGCCAGTTTTGTTATATCATCAGTTTCAGGATTTTTGTTTCTTTAAAGAGTGGACTAGTATACTCACTATTGGTAATAATTC